>NC_090265.1:1326237713-1326410213 GCF_040414725.1 Anabrus simplex | reverse complement strand
ATGGATGAAGCCCCCTATCTAGCGGAGAGGATAGGAACTGTGCCGGTTACCGAAGCCTGTTCCACTCCTATGGGCAATGATTATAGAATGACAGATGAAATGAAATGGTATTGGAGAGTGTTGCTGGAATGAAATACGACAGGGAAAACCGGAGTACCCGGAGAGTACCCGTCTCCACTTTGTCCAGCAAATATCTCACATGGAGTGACCGGGATTTGAAACACGGATCCAGCGGTGAGAGACCGGCGTGCTGGCCACGGACGCTTTATTATTATTATTATTATTATTATTATTATTATTATTATTATTATTATTAATGCCGGGCGAGTTGGCCGTGCGGTTAGGAGAGCGCAGCTGTGAGCTCGCATCCGGGATATAGTGGGTTCGAACCCCACTGTCGGCAGCCCTGAAGATGGTTTTCTGTGGTTTCCCATTTTCACACCAGGCAAATGCTGGGGCTGTACCTTAATTAAGGCCACGGCCGTTTCCTTCCTATTCCTAGGCCTTTCCTGTCCCAATGTCGCCATAAGACCTATCTGTGTCGTTGCGACGTAAAGGAACTAGCAAAAAAAAAAAAATATATATATTGTTTAAATTTTCGTTTCGGCCGTCTATGAAACACGTCTGACAATCTTTGCAGTACTTTTAGTCTTCTCTGCCTTCACTCCGTCTCTCAGTATCTTTGCAGTATTTTTAGCCTTCTCTGCCTTCACTCTGTCTCTCAGTATCTTTGCAGTACTTTTAGCTTTCTCTGCCTTCACTCTCTCTCTCAGCATCTTTGCAGTATTTTTAGAATTCTCTGTCTTCACTCTCTCTCAGTATCTTTGCAGTACTTTTAGCCTTCTCTGCCTTCACTCTGTCTCTCAGTATCTTTGCAGTACTTTTAGCTTTCTCTGCCTTCACTCTCTCTCAGTATCATTGAGTACTTTTAGCCTTCTCTGCCTTCACTCTCCATCAGTATCTTCGCAGTACTTTTAGCCTTCTCCGCCTTCACTCTCTCTCAGTATCTTTGCAGTATTTTTAGCCTTCTTTGCCTTCACTCTCTCTCAGTATCTTTGCAGTACTTTTAACCTTCTCTGCCTTCACTCTCTCTCAGTATCTTTGCAGTACTTTTAACCTTCTCTGTTTTCACTCTCTCTCAGTATCTTTGCAGTACTTTTAGCCTTCTCTGCCTTCACTCTCTCTCAGTATCTTTGCAGTATTTTTAGCCTTCTCTGCCTTCACTCTCCCTCAGTATCTTTGCAGTACTTTTAGCCTTCTCTGCCTTCACTCTCTCTCTCTCAGTATCTTTGCAGTATATTTAGAATTCTCTGCCTTCACTCTCTTTCAGTACCTTTGCAGTACTTTTAGCCTTCTCTGCCTTCACTCTATCTCAGTATCCTTGCAGTACTTTTAGCCTTCTCTGCCTTCACTCTCTTTCAGTACCTTTGCAGTACTTTTAGCCTTCTCTGCCTTCACTCTATCTCAGTATCCTTGCAGTACTTTTAGCCTTCTCTGCCTTCACTCTCTCTCTCAGTATCCTTTCAGTACTTTTAACCTTCTCTGCCTTCACTCTCTCTCAGTATCCTTGCAGTACTTTTAGCCTTCTCTGCCTTCACTCTCCCTCAGTATCTTTGCAGTACTTTTAGCCTTCTCTGCCTTCACTCTCTCTCTCAGCATCTTTGCAGTATTTTTAGTCTTCTCTGTCTTCACTCTCTCTCAGTATCCTTGCAGTACTTTTAGCCTTCTCTGTCGTTACTCTCTCTCAGTATCTTTGCAGTATTTTTAACCTTCTCCGCCTTCACTCTCTCTCAGTATCTTTGCAGTATTTTTAGTCTTCTCTGCCTTCACTCTCTCTCAGTATCTTTGCAGTATTTTTAGTCTTCTCTGCCTTCACTCTCTCTCAGTATCTTTGCAGTACTTTTAGCCTTCTCTGCCTTCACTCCCTCTCAGTATCTTTGCAGTACTTTTAGCCTTCTCTGCCTTCACTCTCTCTCTCAGCATCTTTGCAGTATTTTTAGAATTCTCTGTCTTCACTCTCTCTCAGTATCTTTGCAGTACTTTTAGCCTTCTCTGTCTTTACTCTCTCTCAGTATCTTTGCAGTATTTTTAGCCTTCTCTGCCGTCACTCTCTCTCTCAGCATCTTTGCAGTATTTTTAGAATTCTCTGTCTTCACTCTCTCTCAGTATCTTTGCAGTACTTTTAGCCTTCTCTGCCTTCACTCCCTCTCAGTATCTTTGCAGTATTTTTAGCCTTCTCTGTCTTCACTCTCTGCCAGTATCCTTTTATCCTTTCTCCAACTTCCTTCTTATGCTCTTCCGTATAGGACCTCCTTTTCTTCACTAGCGTTTCCCAGTCACCTGAAAACCAAGGAATTTTTTGATAAGTTGTCTAAATAGATTTCTGTCCATGATATCATCTTCTGGAACCCCCAACTTCTTCAAGTTCAGCTTCACTTTTCGAAACCATTTCAGTTCTCACTTCCTCTCCGTGAAGAATTCAAAGTTTCTCTTCCTCAGTCAGTTATTGTCGATCCTCAACAAGTGTCCATAGAACTGTAACCTTCTCTTTCTCAACAGTTCAATCACTCATTCAGTTCTTTGATACAGATCTTTGTTAGATTTGAGTCTTCTTCTTATTAATATTATTATTATTATTAACAAATTCACGGCAGTTTTCAGATATCCTTGTGGCAGAGCTACAAACAACAATATAGCAACGAAATTAAATTAAAAGGTGCAATAATAACAAGAAGAACAACAAGTGAAACAAAATAATTATATGAAAATCAAATAATAACATAATTTATACGTAAACAAGAAATTACATTATTACGAGGAATGAGAGAAATACAAAGCAACACCAACATGAAGACAATAAATAAAAGAAATATCCTTTCAAGCCAAAAGTCATGGGATGGCAGTATAAGGAAACAGTCGGTACTGTGATGTCTTGGAAGTGTTCAGACCTATATCAGTTATGATCTGACATCTCGGAAGTGAGTGTAAACATCATCTGTGCTGGCTGTGTCAAGGCGACGTGAATTAGCCTATGTCTTCTGAACGGGCATGAATGTGGTGGCCAGATGGATGGAACATTCCATTGTCGAAATTGCGCGGACATTTAAGGTTCCTCGATCGACGGTGTCAAATGTGTACCTCGAAAACCTCATGGAAGGCATTATTATCCACAATGAGCAGCACGGATGCTAAATGGTCGCGGTTGGCGGCGTTTAGCTAGAATTGTGCATGGTGACAGGGTAGTAGACAAGCTACACTGGCTCAAGTCACATCCACATTTAATGCACGAGGTACCAGACACATTTTCAGCAGTTCAATGCAGCGTTCTTTAACGTCAATTTCATATGGGAGCAGAAGACCAACCAGAGTGCTCCCTTGTTAACACCACGACAGCGTCTCACCTGGGCGCGTAACGTTGCTGATTGGACCCTGGAAGACTGGCTACTTATAACTCGGCGCGTCGAGTCACTGTTCCAATTGCTAGGAACTGATGGTAGTGTTCTGATACGGCACAGGCCTCATACATCAACAAACCCGAGTTGAGAAGTGCCTGTTCAAAACTGCTATCCCCTCCACTTTACAAAAGTTTTCCTTATTTCGTCCATATGTATTGCAGTATTTGATTACTATCGAACTTCATGAGCAATCCAGACCAGAAATATGATCCTTGATAGGTAGTACCATATGCGATCATGGGTACATTCCATGCACTCTTTATTATAAGTTTACTTGCATTTTTTCACAACTTTATTGGGGTGGAAATAGCGCCTTTTGAACGGACACTCCTCTCTGTTGTCAATAAGGCAACAGTCCGATGATAGCTCCATAATGATGTGGGGTATGTTCACGTGGCATAGGCTGGATCCGCTGATCCACCTGCTACGTTAACTGCTTGATGACCACTTGCAGCCCTTCACGCACCCCAACAACGGTGAGATATTCCAGCAGGATGATGCAGAAATGGTTCTAGAGAGTTTCAACGATTGCTGTAAGTACCTTGTTCACCTGAGATGAACCCTGTCGAGCATTTATGGGACGTGATGGTGGGATCAATTCACACCCAAGAGCCTACACCTACATATGACAGGAAGCTGTGGGTACCCATCTAAACGGGATGAATCAGAATCTCTTCACATATGTTTCTTCCACTTGTTGAATCGATGCCACGAGTTTCTGCACTTGGCCGAGCTAGAGGAGGGCCTTTTGGCCTTTTGCAGTCCGATCAGTTTGATTCCCTCAGATGAGTAGCTATCTATTGGATTATCTCTCTATTTATTATTATTATTATTATTATTATTATTATTATTATTATTATTATTATTATTATTATTCAGAAAAGAGATAAATATAGAACCGTTAGTACAGAAGATACAGAAAGCAAGACTGACGTGGTTCGGACGTTTAAAAAGAATAGGAAAGGAACGGGTAGCAAGAAGGGAATTGGAAAGAGAAGTTAAGGGAAAGAGACGAGTTGGAAGATCAAGAAGAAGGTGGATGTATCAGATTGGAAAGGACATTAGAGAAGTTGGATTGGATGTGGCGGAAGTAATGGAGCAAGAAAAGTGGAAGGAGAGAAAGGAGTGGAGGAGGCTTGTTAACCACACCCGGGCGACTGGAGTGGGACATTGATGATGATGATGACGATGATGATGATGATGATGATTATTATTATTATTATTATTATTATTATTATTATTATTATTATCAAATACTTATTTCAGGGAATGGTCTGCAAATTGAACAACATAGATACGAATGGTACTTGTAACTTATTTGCAGTATACGCAAACCAATAATCAGTGGTTATCACCCTCATTCAACAGTATATTCAAGATGAATGTCCAAATATCTGGGTCCAGTGGAAAATGGTGGATGAAGTAAGTCCGTCCAACTACTGGAATAAGTCCGCAACCTACACTGGTACTCTGATGTGTAACATTAAGTATAATCGCATTCCGATTATGTCAGATTGTTCCACATCTAAAGCAAATTGCTGAACCTACCAAGGTCTATACTAATTCTGTTGAGCGTGGTCAACATCGTACTTGGAACATGGAACTAATAAGAAATTTAATTATTGGAAAATATGTTATATAGGGATAAGTCTGTAGCTATTTTTCAATGGTTCTTCAATTCCTTCAAAGCGTCATGATTGTTAATGCTTTTGTGAATAGGTGGATGATGTCACATCATCGAATGTGTTTTTCTCTTTCTCAAAATTTTCTGTTTTTATACTATTTTTTTACAATTGGCTTTACGTCACACAGACACAGATGGGTCTTATGGCGACGATGGAATAGGAAAGGCCTAGGAATGAGAAGTAAGCGGCCGTGGCCTTTATTAAGATACAACCCCAGCATTTGCCTGGTGTGAAAATTGGAAACCACGGAAAACCATCTTCAGGGCTGCCAGCAGTGGGGTTCGAACCCACTATCTTCCGGATGAAAGCTCACAGCTGCGCGCCCCTAATCGCACGGCCAACTGGTCCGGTCTTATACACTCTAGTAAGGGCGTTAGACATGAACTTGTCAGCTGACATTACACTGATTAGCGGGAACCGACGGAGAGGCGTAGACAGGATGGTGTCTGACATTAAGCCAATTCTGGAGATCAATTGTGCATCAATAAACAAATAAACATTCTAAAGAAATCCTGTAGAACTACGTGGGAACATTCATTCGAACACAATTTGTAATTAACCGATAATGTAAGGCTTAAAAGTAGAAACAAACATTTATAACATATTTCATCCAATCAAGTAGATATCTTCAAATTGATCCAATCGCACTGCTAGGTGAGGACACCGGAAAGTCATAAAATACGAAAGGAATTTCTGAAAAGTTTAAGAATTCCAACAACCTACGCTCAACATTAGCACACAACGTCAGATAAAATTTTGAATTACAGGACATGCACAACGTTAACTTACAAATATTTAACGCACTTTAATTTTCCAGTGCGGCAACAAATTTCTAGTTCCAATATGACTATGGTTTGTTGTGATTTGGGGAATATGATGATGTCCACTTCATTGGACGTAACAGCATTCTGAGTTACATAATATATTTGTGTCAGGTTTTATATCTTTATTTCCTTTTATAATATAAAGTGAGTTGTACCTCTTCTTCTTCTTCTTCTTCTTCTTCACATTTTCATTACTAACAAGTCGACATTGAAAAGCATGGCTTCAATGAAAAATTAAATGGCGTATGGCTTTTAGTGCCGGGAGTGTCCGAGGACATGTTCGGCTCGCCAGGTGCAGATCTTTTGATTTGACTCCCGTAAGAGACCTGCGCGTCATGATGAGGATGAAATGATGATGGAGACAACACATACACCCAGCCCCCGTGCCAGCGAAATTAACCAATGATGGTTAAAATTCCCAACCCTGCCGGGAATCGAACCCGGGACCCCTGTGACCAAAGGCCAGCACTCTAACCATTTAGCCATGGAGACGGGAAAACCTCCAAGGCTTCAATAATTTACTACTTGGGATCTTCAAAAAGTATCTCTCACTTTTCTGGTTTGGATCATTATTTCTCTAGTCGTATCATGCTTATTTCCCTGTGGTTAATGAACTTGCTTCTTGCACGCAAGAGTGTGAATTCGATTTCGGCCGAGGTCACTGGACCTTTGAAGAAGGGAAAATCCGTGTATCACGTTACGTTTGTTTAGTAGGTGTAAGATGTTCCATCTGCGTTTACTAAATAGCTTTGGCTGGACCGATTTGCTTCATTTTTGTTCTGTTCTCTCCGGAATTACCCACCGGTGAATCATGAGACAATTTTGAGTAATCATAAAATCAAATCATTAAGTGATCACTCCAAAAATTGCAGGGACAGTCTTATTCTGACCCGCAATACATTGCGTACTTAGCAGGTTGCTAAGCGACTAACACTTTCATTGATATTCTGATATATGGATTTTGATCTTTAGTAATGACATTTCATGCAGCCAGGTTTGATTACTACCTGTCAAGTCAGAGAGTACTATATATTCTGTACCCATACTGGGTAATTTAGGGCAACAAATACATAATTCGGTTTCACAAACAGATGTACGGTATAGATGGAATAGTTGGATGAGAACCTGACTCATAAATTTCCAAAAAAATATTTCAAATGAACGTGTTCTTCTTCTTCTTCTTCTTCTTCTGTTTAGTAAATTATGGTGAAGTGGCACCAATGAATGCGGTGTTGAATTAGAAGAGGACATTTATGTCACACCCTAACTCAGCCCACTCTCCGACAATCTACATTTCCACGCGTAGCGTCATCTTTCCCTCTCGCTCCCTCGAAAAGGGAGCGCGATTTCAAGGTCCAGCAGTAATGCGCTATCCTTTTCTCGTTACAGCGCAGAAAACTGCTCCCTTCGGGCTGGGATATCGCAAATCACATCCCTGTTCGGCATGTACACTGCTAATTACTACATTATATATCACAGAATGTTGCGGAAAACGGCATATATGATTGACTAGACCTCCTAATATGAATATGGCATGGTGATGAACGGTCACATCACTTCCTCTGATCATCGAAGAATATTACTCTGTGCTATATACTCTTTGCTTCTCTGACCTTCCCCAGCTTCTAAATACACTCAACAGATGTCAAAACTTTCCTAATAACTTACATGCAGCTAATAGAAAATATCGACGTACGCGCAGATGGGAGGGTATCAAGTCGATTGGCATTCTGTATGGCCATTACTATTAATGAAGCACAAAGACAACCTCTTGAAAAAGTGGATGTCTACTTACCCGAACCAGTATTTAGTCACAGCGAATTGTATGTTACACTATCTCGGGCAAGTTCGTTTGAAAATATTAAGATCCAAATATGCCCGAATAGTGGAAGAACAGTGAATACTGTATGGAAAGAAGTGTTATAAACTACATAATGAATGAATCAGTTACTACGTACTGGCATTAAATGTTCTTAAAACTATCGAAAAGTGCAGGCAAAACTAACATGACTAGGACAGGAATATAAGGACGAGTTCTCTGACCTGCTGAGGAGGAGCACGGGTCCATTATAATCGTCTGTAATTTAGTTAGCTGGAAGAAAGATCCTCCTGCCTCTTACCCGGAGGCTCCGGGTTCGATTCCCGGCCAGGTCAGGGATTTTTACCTGGACCTGAGGGCTGGTTCGAGGTCCACTCAGCCTACGTGATTAGAACTGAGGAGCTTTCTGACGGTGAGATAGCGGCCCCGGTAAAGAAAGCCAAGAATAACGGCCGAAAGGATTCGTCGTGCTGACCACACGACACCCGGCAATCTGAAGGCCTTCGGGCTGAGCAGCGGTCTCTTGGTAGGCCAAGGCCCTTCAGGGGCTGTAGTGCCATGGGGTTTGGGGTTTTGGTTTGGAAGAAAGATCTTAACGGTCATAACCTTACCAAAAAAAAAAAATCTAATCTGATCTCTAGTTAGTGAGACATTACAATTTTACTATTACACAGTAATAAAAGAGGGGCTGTCTGGCCGAGACGACAAAGGCGTGCTCGGTTCACCGGGGCTCGATTCCTCGTTAGGAAGACGAAAATTTAAGAAACGAGAGTTCCACTTCCGGAGGTACATATGGCCCTGAGATTCACTCAGCCTACACCAAAAACGATTACCAGGTTAATTCCTGAGGGCAAAGGCGTTCGGGCGCAGAGCTAACCACACTCCCCACCAAGTGCCAAGGTTACGGATAGTGGAAGCCTTTAACTTCCACCTCTCCAAGGGCCTTCATGGCCTGTACGCAGATGAATTAGCTTTGTTTTTACAGTGATAAAATATCGTGTTAACTTTATAGACATTCCTGGGAACGAGGTTCAAGCTTCAAATATGAGAATAGTGTTCTGGACAAGAAGAAGAAGATCATGGTACTGGAGATTATGATAACGCCTGCGATGATGATGATTATTATTATTATAACAATGGTGATGAAGTAAATATTTCCCATATGCCGCGGGGAAATATTTACTTAGGAATGCAGAAGATAGGACTACTGCTTTTATTCATAACTGCAAATGTTAGCTCTATGAGTTGTTTCCTATTTATTTTTCTTTGTGATAGCATTCCATTCACATTCTTGTCTCTTACTGAGTGAAGTAGGTACAACAAAGATCTTTAAAAATACCGAGAAAAAGAAAGTTGTTGTAAATTTTATTCAATATTAATACACACACGCACAGAGAAAGTTAATTCTAGCGAGGAAGATTTATTTGTTGCCTTATTCTTTACATACATTCATGGCAATATAACAGAAAACATTTTGGTGCCCCTCTGATTTTTCTGTTTCTTTCTCTCCCTATTATACTAATAACAGGATTTCAAATGCGATAACTCGCTCGTAAATGACACATTACGGAGGCTGAGAAAGTAAAGACTAGCTTTTTTATTTGCTCGTTACTATTTTAACAAATACATAAAAAGTCATAATATGCCTGATAATTGATTTAATCAGAACAGCACTGGCAATGCACTACCATTATGGGACCAGGAGGCTGTTAGCGAGCGAAGCTAACATATGTTTTATGACCTATAAATTTAGCTTCCACAAGGACGAAACATTCAATCAACTTGGAACGTTTTTCTAGTCACCAAATTAATAAACACCGAATTCTATACATAGAGAGTTTTACTGCGCTTTAAGCTTATAATAGTTATAGCCTATCGCTGATGGCTTAGAGTATAAAATACTACAGTCGTTAACAATCACATTACACTCTGTGGGAGAGTTCCAGTGGGACTATCATCAAACTCTGTGTCAGTTACATCATTTCATTTACTTACCGATTCATTTTACATACTAGGTGAGTGAGTGGCTCAGACGCTAGAGTACAAGTTATCGGGCTCGATCTCAGCTTAGCCCAGCGGTATTTCCACTTGAAGGTGCTCAAATAAGCCAGCCTCCTGCCGTACCATAACTCCTGCGAAATTAAATTCCGGCACCTTGGCGTCTCCAAAAACCGCAAAAGTAGTTAGCGGGATGTAAAGCCATTATTATTATTATTATTATTATTATTATTATTATTATTATTATTATTATTATTATTATTATTATTATTATTATAGCAGTGTATTCCTTTCTAATAAAAACCACATGAAGTGTTTCAAGAACATCTTGCTTTTCTTACAATTTTTAATCTACAATGATGTTCACAAAAACCAGAACACCTTGAAAGACTAGAGATAGGAAGTTCATATTCACAGAACATGTGCGTTAGTATGTTCTGAAGAAATGACTAGCATTTGAAACCTCAGGTTCAAAGTCCACATCGATATCGCGGCGCACCACCACCGACTGGTAAAATGTGCCTGGAGCTCTGATTGTCGCTATAAACCGAAGGTAATGAATCAGTGTGACTTGAGCAGACGTGCAAGATGCCTCCCAGACATATACGAGAACCGTACTGTCGAACGAGTGAGTTTGAACGAGGGCGCATTATTGGCATAAGAGAACGTGATGAATCCATCCTGGAAATTGCTGCTCGTGTGGGACGAAGTGAGTCGGAATTGCAACTGGTGTGTACAGAATTGTTCACGGAAAGCCGTAGAACACGATGAGATGGTTCTAGTCGCGCCACCCAGACCACCCCCAACAAAGATCGACACCTCATCCGAATGGCATTGCAGGACAGATCTGCGTCCTCCCCGGCTCTGGCGCTACAGTAGAACAGTGTAACACATCGTACACTATCAGAAGTGACAATCCATCGCCGTTTATTACGGTCTGGGTTACTGGTGCGTCGTCTAATCCTCCGCCTACCTTTGACTAATGTACATAAGCATGCTAGAATGCAATGGTGTATGGAACGACGTCACTGGGGACAGGAATGGCAGCAGATAGTATTTTCGGACGAATCCAGGTTCTGTTTGCTTGAAAATGATGGCCGCATTTTGGTTCGTCGCAGACAGGGGGAGAGGCATCACATTGACTGGGTTCGCACGAGACATACAGCGCCAACTCAAGGCCTTATAGCGTGGGGTGCTATTGGATACAATAAAAAATCACAGCTGGTGCGTGTCCAGGGCACTGTGGCCAGTTTGACCTATGTGAATGACATCCTGCGACCCGTATCCATACCCTTTCTGCACGACATCCCGACGCCATATTTCAGTAGGACAATGCGCGACCACATGTTGCTGCACGAACACGTGCCTTCTTGTTGTCACGGGATGACAGAATGTTGCCCCAGCTTGCCCGATCACCGGACTTTCGGCCAATAGAACATGTGCGGGATATGGTGAAACCACGGGTGCGGCGCTGTGACCCAATACCAACCACCAAAATTGAACTGTGGACCCAGGTGAATGTAGCATGGATGGCTATACCCCAGGACGCCATTCGCAACGATGCCATCACGTATGGAACAAGTTATCAGTGCCCACGGAGGACCCAGTGCCTACTAGGCAACAGGACACATGCCGAACCTAGGTGACTGAAATGCTAATCGTTTCTGCAGAACATACTAATGAGCATGTCCTGTGAATATGAACTTCCTATCTCTAGTACTTCAAGGTGCTCTGTTTTTTATGAACATGAGTTTACTCTGATTTATGTAGAATATTAGTTGCTGTACCCTTTGATTATGTGTTAGCTTTGTCCAATTGCAATATGAATGGCAGCAGACAAGACAGGGAAGAACATGGCAAATATAGGTCCTTGGTCTGTCAAGACGACTGTTGCCCAGCCATATGAGTTTCACCTAGGTGCAGCCATTAGTTCTTATAAATATATTTAACATCCGTATATCCGTAAGCACGTTCCGTGGTTCAAATCCCGGTCACTCCATGTGATATTTGTGCTGGACAAAGCGGAGGCGGGACAGGTTTTTCTCCGGGAACTACGGTTTTCCCTGTCATCTTTCATTCCAGCAACACTCTCCGGTATCATTTCATTTCATCCGTCAGTTATTAATGATTGCCCCTGAGGAGTGCGACAGGCTTCGCCGCTAGATGGGGCCTTCATTCATTCGATCCCTGACCCGTTCGAATGACTGGAAACAAGCTGTGATTTTCATATCCGTAACCACATGTACCTTAAACTAGGACGACCAGGACCAGACGTCGTTTATTTTAATGGATTGTCCCTTATTTTTTTTAAGTATCCCGTTGTCCCAGTAAAATATATACGGGACGCACATTATCCCGTTTCTTTGAACCATCCCATATATTTTAAAATACCATGCTAAAATTTGTTTCTCACAATACCCTGATGTATATTTCTCATTGTGTAGTTACAGTTTGTTTGGTTGGCACTAAATATAACGGACCATTGGGACAGACGTATATAAAATGTAAAAATGGCAACTTATAATTCTGCATTGTGAACATTGTTTTCATAGGAACATGTTTTATGGCTAGGGGTCATCCGAAAATTTGTGTAACGCGACAAAATGTGTGACGGAAGGGACGTCACATTAGTCGTTGGCCTTGGTCGCCAAAGATGCTCTGTGAGATGATGCTCGTTATCAATATTTGAGTTTCATTTATTGGAAGACATGTTCATAACTATTCACTCTTCGCAAAGGGAAAGTTTCTTTATTTGCTGCACTTTATGTACTGGAAATTGGCCGCTTCCAGTTATAATAATAATAATAATAATAATAATAATAATAATAATAATAATAATAATAATAATAATAATAATAATAATAATAATAATAATAATAATAATAATAATAATAATAATAATAATAATAATTCCAGGACACTGCCCTTGAGGCGGTAGAGGTGGGATCCCTCGCTGAGTCCGAGGGAAAAGCCGAACCTGGAGGGTAAACAGATGATGATGATAATAATAATAATAATAATAATAATAATAATAATAATAATAATAATAATAATAATAATAATAATAAAAAATCATCTATGATATCTACAATAAAAGATGCCTATCCAAAAATGCAAAAATAAGGCATTACAACACAGTAGTGAAGCCAGAATGCCTATATGCAAGCGAGTGTCTGGCATTAAACTATAATTTAGATAAGCTAGAAATACTAGAAAGGCGAATCATGAGGAAAATATTAGGCCCACAAAACACAGCAGAAGGTTGGAAATTACGAAGTAATGCTGAAATATATCAAAAAATAGAAAATATATCAGATGTAATGAGGAAAAGGAGACTTATGTTTTTTGGACATTTATATCGAATGCAAGATAGTAGATTAACCAGTAAGATTTTCAGATATTTGTGGAGTAAGAAATCAACGACAAGCTGGGTCAATGAAGTAAGAAAGGATTTAGAAAAAAACAATATAACAACAGAAGAAATAAATAATAGAGAAGGCTTTCGGGAAAAAGTATTGAAAATAGAAGGATTCCAAGGTAGGAAAGTAAAAAAGACTGGTTCAAAGTGGTCTGAAGACAGAAAGAAGAAACATAGTGAACAGATGAAAGCGTACTGGAAGAAAAGGAAAGAACAAAGAAGAAGGAATTGAAATTGGCACGTGGTCCTCTGGTGGCCCATTCGAAAGAAGAAGAAGAAAAATCATCTATATACCGGGTGGTCCACCAACCCCTTGCGATCCAGTTTTATGCATCCCTTAACATTTATTACAATTCTACAGTAAAAGACATCGGTCCCTCTCCGTAAACCGGAGTAATAAAATAACGAGACCGCCTCTGTGGTGTAGTGGTTAGTGTGATTAGCTGCCACCCCCGGAGGCCCGGGTTCGATTCCCGACTCTGCCACAAAATTTGAAAAGTGGTACGAGGGCTGGAACGGGGTCCACTCAGACTCGGGAGGTCAACTGAGGAGAGGTGGGTCCAATTCCCACCTCAGCCATCCTGGAAATGGTTTTCCGTGGTTTCCCACTTCTCCTTCAGGCTAATGCCGGGATTGTACCTAACTTATGGCCACGGCCGCTTCCTTCCCTCTTTCTTGTCTATCCCTTCCAATCTTCCTATCCCGACAAAGGCCCCTGTGGCCCCCAGTTGTATCCCCCGACCCAATTTTTCACGCTCCAGGACACTGCCCTTGAGGTGCTAGAGGTAGGATCCCTCGCTGAGTCCGAGGGGAAAACCAACCCTGGAGGGTAAACAGATTAAGAAAGACATTATATAACGAGATGTGTGTTTCCGGGCTAGAAGACTACAGGAATAGTGAGCGCCACTATTCAATCATTATAGCACCTTGAATGAACCAGTAAAACGAGTACAGATACGCAGAACACGTACTTTAAAACAGGTGGTGGACGCACAGATCGGGAGCGCGGTACTGTATAGGCTGGGAAGTGGGCGCCGTACGTTAGGCGTCGCAGTAGCTCACATGGCAAGCGAGCAGGGAAATATGTGATAGTGGACAGTGCTCGAGGTAGGAGGTTCGAATCCCACATAAGACTTTTTTAACAGATAGTTGCCTGGGATGTGGTAAGCTTGCATACTTGATAGCTTCCAAGGACTGATTTGTTTATTTGATCCTGACAGAGCATACAATCAAGTATAAAGATTGCAATTCGAGGCTAAAATGAAATTCAGTGCAATAAAAGATAAGGAAGGAAATCCGTTAATAGAAGATGAGGAGGTAATGAAGAGATGGAAGGAGTATGTGGAGGATCTATATAGTGGAAAAGAAATGACAATGTAGATGAGTACATCATAAAACAAGAGCAGGTTTCACAAGATGAACTAGGTCCTCTCATAGTGAAAAGTGAATTCGAAACAGCACTGCAACAGCTGAAAAATCTTCCGATCATCGGACTTTCGGCCAGTAGAACATGTGTGGGATATGGTGAAACCACGGGTACGGCGCTGTGACCCAATACCAACCACCAAAATTGAACTGTGGAACCAGGTTAATGTAGCATGGATGGCTATACCCCAGGACGCCATTCGCGACGATGCCATCCCGCATGGAACAAGTTATCACTGCCTGCTGAACTGTGGAAAAACTCTAGAAAAAAAAGCTGAAGGATGAACTCTTCAAATCACCAAGTATTGCTATGAAAACGGAGATATGCCACAGGATTTTGTAGAAAGCAAAGCAGTACTTCTGCATAAAAAATAAGATTCAACAGAATGTTCCAATTACAGAATACTAAGCTTTGTTTTACATGCAGAAAAAATATTTACATGCATATTAAAAAACAGAATCAAAATGAAAATTGGGCAGAATCTAGATGATGATCAGTTTGGGTTCAGGAAAGGAGTATGAACGAGGGAAGCTCTTATAGCCATCTATGCTACATTAACCTGGTTCCACAGTTCAATTTTGGTGGTTGGTATTGGATCACAGAGCCGCACCCGTGGAGAGAAGACTAGGGCTTAACAGAAATACTTATATAGCTTTTGTAGACATGGAAAAAGCTTTTGACAATGTTCAGTGGAAAAGACTGTTCAGAATTATGAAGGATATTCATTTGGACTGGAAAAACAGAAAAACAATACTAAACCTCTACATCAATTAAATAATAAACATTGAAAGTAATGAAAGAGTATGCAAGGTTAGGATCAGGAAAGGAGTAAGACAGGGGGTGTTCCTTATCACCATTTCTACTTAATCTGTACATTGAATAGGCCATAAAATGTTTAAATCAAAAACACCTGACATTAAAATACATGGAACTGTATTAGATTTGCTGACGACATTGCACTTCTGTGCTGACAATGAGAAGAACATGAAGATAATGTTCAACAAATTAACATCCATCTTAAAAGATTTCCAACTTAACATTAATGTAAATAAGACTAATGTTATGGTTGCAAGCAAATCTAAAATGAAGCCAGCAGCACATCTCAGGTGCACAATTTCTGTTACTTAGGATCAGTTATTACCGATGACAACAGATGCACTGCGGAAATAAAAAGAATAATTTCCCTGTATAAGAAACCCTTTTAGGAGAAGAAGCAGCTCTTCATAAATCCTTAGTACTGAACAAAAGAAGTTGTTTATCAAAACATATATTTGGAGTGTGCTGCTATATGGCTGTGAAGTATGGACTTTCTTGAAGAAGGGCGTGAAACGACTAAAGGCAGTGTAATTATGGCTATGGGGGAAGATGACAAGAACTACCTGGATTGAGAAGAAAACTAATGAAGCAGTGCTTAAAGAAATAAACACCCAGAGACATTTCATAACAACGATAAAAATGAAAAAAGCGTCAGTTTTGGTAACATTCTCCAGCATAATGACTTCATAAAGAACTTGGTCGAAGGCAAGGTGATGGGAAAGAAAAGCAGAGGGAAACCACGGACGAAGATTGTTGAAGGGGTAGTTGAGATGATGGGATGCCAAGGTTATGGAGAGATGAAAAGGATCGCAGAGGGAAGAGATCAATGGTTGCAGCGAAAAGGCAAAGTCTTTAAATAATGATGATGATGATGATGATGTAAAAGACCGTATGTATCGTTGCATTGGGTATGATCCTGGTTTGGAAGAGGATGAGGAGATGATGGTCTGTGGCCAATTAGCTACGTCGTACATGTTTTAAGCCTCGTAGACCAGAGGTAGTGCAAAGTATGCCCCATTGGAACGAAAACAACACGCGATGGCAGGTAAGTATGTAGCTGCATGAACTCCCCTCGTCCGAAGCAATTCACAACACAAAGTTTATTCACTGCCTTTAGATGTATACCAGCGACAAGTATGTGGATATGTTACTTATCTGCGGAGAAGCTAGACAGAATGCATACCAGGCACAACGCCTGTACCAAGAACGCTATCCGGATAGACGACAACCGACGGGGATGATATTTCGGAGTGTGGAAAGACGCCTGCAGGATACTGCACTAATGGGAAGGACACGGCTTGTTCGAGATCATCCCGTGACGTCTGCTGACAATGACGAGGTCGTGTTTGACGTTATCCGGCGTAACCCTTATACTAGCACACGGGCCATTGCACAGGAGAAGAACATCAGACGAACGTCTGTTATGCGGATATTGTATACCCACCACTTTCACACGTACCATCTGCACTTACACCAGGAACTCCATGGTCATGATTTCGATGCTTGGGTGGAACCTATAGCATGTGGACACTGATCCTGGTTTTTCTAGTGACTCTCTTGTTTACGGACGAAGCCCGATTCGACAACAATGGAACAGTTAATCGCAATAATATGCATAACTGGAGTGTGGATAATCCCCTTTGGGTGCGGCAGGCAGCTTTTAAGGTACAGTGGAGCGTGAATGTATGGTGTGGAACCATGGGTGATCCACCTCACCGGTCCCCATTTCTTTGAGGGCCATCTGACCAGCTAACGCTATCTGCGGTTTCTCCAAGATGAACTACCACCGATTTTGGAACATGTGCCACTCGTTGACCGCTGCAGGATGTGGTTTCAAGATGACGGAGCTCCACCGCACGTGGCGGTGGTCGTCCGGAACCATCTCCGTGCGACGTATCGTGATAAGGGGAGGACCTGTCCCCTCGCCCGACAGATCTCCCGATCATACGCCCTGGATTTTGTTCTGTGGGGCCATGTAAAACAACTGGTGTCTGCACAGAAGCCGGCTATTTCTTGTCATATTAGACAGCTTATCACCGAGGCATGCCGATCCGTTTCAGCACAGATGTTGCAACGGGCGAGACGGTCCTTACAACATCGCGCAGCTCTGTATCGACAGCGGAGGTCGCCAGTTCGAGCAGGTGCAGCGTTAAACGACGTGGATAATTGAAATCCTGTCACATGTTCCCTAGCCTCTAACAACCCAGCTCCATACAAACGGCCCTTTTTAGGGCCAGGTAAACAAATCAGTCTGTGAAAAATACCGGTATTGGGTACACAATAACAAAAAGTACGTGATTCTTTATTTTTGATGAATATTACAAATACCAATTTTCACGTCTGCACCATCTTCAGTTTTTGAGGTACAAGTATCACCATAAAAGGTATTCAAGATTTTTTCACCATTTTTCACCATGCGAAAGAATAAAGGTGTTAAAATTGTACCGAAATATCATTCTTTTCAAATTATCTACTTCAATATAACCCATAAATGTGGGAGATACGAGAAAATGTTATAGGACTAACCATGTAGAACGATAAAATGGGCTTCTGATCACGCAAACCGTTTCACATAATGCAGCGTTAATCAGCAGTAAATCTCGAAATGAATGTCTGCACTTTTAAAGGTGACCATGCTTACCTGTCATCTATATCTATAAAAGCATAACTCCGACTGGCTATGCGACATAAAGAAATGGAATTGAGGTATATACTTATATTACAGTGTAGGTGCTCACTAAGGGAGGATTTTTGGATATTCCATCGCTAAGGGGATTTAAGGGGTGGTGAACCGTTTAAATGAGTACATCTATATCTCAAAAACTTAACAGTTTACAGACGTGAAAATTGGTATTTGGAATCTACTTTAAAAATAAAGAAACACGTATTTCTTTTTTTCTGAAAATCTCCTTAAGGGGGTGAAAAATTGTGAAAAATGTTTGAATACCTTTTATGACGATACTTATATCCCAAAAACTGAAGATGTTACAGACGTGATAATTGATATTTGGAATCTTCATTAAAAATAAAGAAACACGTTTTTTTGTTTTCAGAAAATCCACTTAATGGGGGCTTGAAAAGAAGTGAAATAGGGGTTGAAGTATTTTTTATTATGAGACTTATCAATATAAAGAAAATCGTAACAACCGTAAGTCTGTACATTAACTATTTTGGTGAAATTATCGCACAGTTATCCGTTTCATGTGTAGCATATAGTTTAGCTTTCGTTTCCTAAGAGAGCTCACATGTATCCCTCACCGAAAAATCAAGATGGCGGCACAATCTGCCAGACGAGATAGAAAATTGAAATTTGGCAAAATTATAGGTTTTAGCCTGTAACCGACGGAGAAATTCCAAGATGTTTACATTTTTCACGTTTTACCCACGGAAAATGTCGAAATATGCAGGCAATTTTAATGACGGTGCTGACCTTCTTTTCGATATATTTCGTTGCTAAACGGTAAGTCGTATCACAAAACGGATGAAACAATCTTGGTTCAGTTTGGAGTGATCTACAACTTTGGTCCATTTTTTGTCTATCCCTCAAGCGTTAGATTTGACTGTGTTTCTCGAATGCACATACATTTTGCAGTTTTTACATGTATAACTCATGTTTTGACACACTTATATGAAAGATGGAATCATCAAATTCGGCACGATCAGTGACCCTCCCGGTAGCCATATATTCTTGCTTTCACCTAAGTTTGCGTAAAATGAAGTAAAGTGTTAAAAATTTACCCAAATTTCACCCTATTCAAACTTTCTGACTCAATCTAACCCATAAATAGAAGAGATACGAGAAAATGTCATAGGATAAACCATAAACCAGTTAGACAGCTAAAAGGGGCGTTTTTGGTATAAGCCGTTTGTCGATATGACGTACCGTTTAGCAGCAGTGAATATGTAAATGATGGTCTGCGATATTGAAAAAATGCATATACTTTCGTATGTTTATCTATACTGTATATATTCATTGAAGTCGATTTGTAGTGATCTCGAAAGGGTGTGCCTGCCAACTAATACTTTACAAATCGATAGTGAGTGTCTTCTATTGTAATTAATACTCCCTACATCGAATTTGGCTGGCAGTAGGAATGGGGTCCTTCTCCAACTCCTGTGTAACCGGCATTAGTAAGGAAGGCCGATCATTGTAATGAATAATTCCCTTCTCAATTTGACCGGCAAAAGGCAAGTGAGCATGCTATTTTCTCCAAAACTCCCCTACCCGAAAGTGTCTGAAGTACGAAACCTGGCTTGGCACTGTAACGACATTATCCAAAATGATTGTGACCGCACAGCAGACAAGCGGGCCTTCTATTATAATGAAAACTTCCCAAGTATAATAGAATGGCAGTTGGCATGTGAGCCTGCCTTTATCATTACAACTCCGTAACTCGCACTGTACGTTGGATACAACGTATAGGGTAGTGATGGGACATTCGATTCATTTTACTGAATCGATTCATTTGATTCCTTTCACGTTACTAAATCGATACAGTGATCCGATTCACGGCACATTAGAGTCACCGCTCCTACTGCATCTGTGGAGTATGTAATGGTAAGACAGCAGCAACAGCATTCATTGTTCTCTGCTGCCATCTGGTCTTCATACTATGAACTCCTTTCTTAGAAAAAAAATGCTAGTCACTCTAATACATCGAAGATTTCCGACGACGCAGGATGGGAAAGGTCCTGGGTTAGGAAGGTAGCAGCCATGGCCTTAATTAAGGTACAGTCCCAGGATTTCCTGGTGTAGGCCTAAAAATGGAGAAACTACGGAAAACCAGATGTACAGTAGCCCAATGGTTTTCTGATTCAACATACTGTTGGTTAAGTTACTGCGTCAGTCGGCCCACTTACTGTCCACATATTATTGAAGTCTTGTGCAACGATGTGACATACGAACTTAGACAATACTGAGCCGTTCTTCCCAATATAAAACAGGTACTTTTGAGTGGTCATGAGCATGACTCATGGTCATAGGGCAGGCTAGAGTCGAGTTTAATTAATTGTCAAATGTCAACTAAGTTATAATACTAAGATTCATTAAACTAATAAATAGTATAACCTAATAGCCTACCTACTTACTAGCTACTTTAGAATTATGTTTTGACTACCTTTTTAACACTGAAAATAAATCCATCTATTATTTAAATCTCCCTGTAAGAAGAGGACAGTGAATGCAAGTGGGTATTATTTTCAAATGAGCTGAGCTCGGGAGTCCATTTAGCGTACGATTCATTCAGCGTACCGTGGCTCTGTATGTATTGCTTCAGAGGAAGCCCGGCTCTCCGCCAGTGTCCACTGTCCAGTGTGCCGATAAGGAGCCGTGTGTATCTTGTGTCTCACTGAGCCGTGCTCGTTCACGATTCTTTCGGTGTGCCATGGCTCACTGTATGTCTCGCTGCAGCGGAAGCTCGGCTCTTCGCCACCCGTCAGTGTCCAGTGAGCCGATAAGGAGCCGTGTGTATCTTGTGTCTCACTGAGCCGCGCTCGTTCACGATTCTTTCGATGTGCCATGATTCACTGTCTCGCTGCAGCGGAAGCTCGGCTCTCCGCCACCCGCCTGTGTCCAGTGAGCCGATAAGGAGCCGTGTGTATCTTGTGTCTCACTGAGCCGCGCTCGTTCACGATTCTTTCGATGTACCATGATTCACTGTCTCGCTGCAGCGGAAGCTCGGCTCTCCGCCACCCGCCTGTGTCCAGTGAGCCGATAAGGAGCCGTGTGTATCTTGTGTCTCACTGAGCCGCGCTCGTTCACGATTCTTTCGATGTACCATGATTCACTGTCTCGCTGCAGCGGAAGCTCGGCTCCCCGTCAACGTCCAGTGAGTGCGCCACTCAGCACTGACCGCTGGGAGTAAGCTGAATCGTGTGCCGTGAGCTCGCCGTTCCTGTGAATCGATTCACTCGGACACTTGAATGAATCGATACACTGCTTCGAATCATGCATTCAGTAGCCAACACTAGCATAGGGACCTCCCCATGCTGTTTCTCTGATAACACTAAGAGACATGTAATTTAAAAAGTATTTTTCATTGCGTGTACAGCAATTTATTTCAATTTCCATATACAATGTAGAATACCGTAGCGAAGCATGGATATATTTGCTAGTAATAATAATAATAATAATAATAATAATAATAATAATAATAATAATAATAATAATAATAATAATAATAATAATAATAATAATAATAATAATAATAATAAACATTATTATTATTATTATTATTATTATTATTATTATTATTATTATTATTATTATTATTATTATTATTATTATTATTATTATTATTATTGTACCGGGCGGTACACCTCCACGCCGCTAATTCAAAATGTGCGCCAGTTGAAACTCCTCTGCTGGAGGAAGTCTGAACTTTATTGACGGTATTAATTTTCTACTTTCTCAGAAGATGTCACTACCTGGAAATTTTGGAGTTTTAGAACTGTGTCATTTTTGATGTGTTTTTGTTTTGCTTGAAGTAAGAAGTGTGAACTTTCTCTTCTAGAGGACACTACTGAAGATCAACAATAGTGCACCCTGGTGGGAAGTGAAAGAACTGTTTTTTTTTGGAGAAAATGTAATTTCAAAAGTTTGTTCTTTGCTAAATTTCTTTCAGTCATTGGTTAGGTTGGCAATATTAACCCTTTCTTTCCCCTTGTTTTAAATCTAGCCAATCCCGAATTTCTTAACTTAATTTTCCACCAATAATGTGTTTCTCCTTCATCTTGTGTAGGGGTTTCTCTTTTTTCTCCAATAAAGTGATTGTGGGCGGGTGTTCTCATTCCCCTAACGCCTAGAACCTTCCGCGAGAGTATATAAACTGCTGATTTTTGGGTCTCTGCGCCACTTCTGTTCCATCTTTCAGTGTGTAAGGTACCTAGCAGGGGGCGGGAAGCGCCTCTTTCTTCGGCGGCGGTCAACAACCAGGTAATGGCCGATTAATTACTTCTTTTCTTGCTTGCTCAGCAGTTTAACTCTCGGGGCGGGTCCGAAGTTTTTCCATTATGTAACCTTCCTTAAAATGTAAAGAAACTTGTATCTATTCCATCTTTTAAACTGCATATCGGGATAGAGAGTGCTTAACCCTCTCGAGCTCCCAATCATATTGTTTTGAGGTGAACTTATTTTTCTCAACCTATTCTTTGTTAATGTAATGTAAATTGGTCTTCTCTAAGTCACCTCTGTAGTATGGGATTAGCCCTTGTATTAGCGGCCTAGAGCCCGATCAGGTCTTAAACGAATGTATTAGGAGAGCAGATCGCCTCCTCCCAAATTGTTATTTTAGAGGCCATGTAATTTTCCTTTTTTTTTAAATTAATAGGCCTCAGTAGGTTGGGTATTTTACCCCTGTGTCTAGGTCCGTAGAGGACAACTTGAAGGTGGAGTTTGGTGTGGCCTTTGATAGGCTTAAAGTTGAGAGCGAATGGCTCTTTTTGAAAACTGAGTGTTGTATGCCTCGAGGAGGCTTTACTGTGTAATTTGGAGCAAGTGCTCCAGGGTTCGATTGGGGTCTTCTGCCCCGTTGTTGAAATTTGTATATCGTAAAGTTGGGCTAGTTGCTCAAGAATTGTGTTTTCAGGGCTCGAAGCCCAAATCCTATAAATACTGTAATTGTACTTGGTTGCCTTGCTACTCCGTACCTGCCATTCTTGTTATTTCTGAATTTTGAAAAGAAAATATAACCTTGTTAAATTTTCAAACAATTTTACTTTAGTAGCTTGAGACCTGTTCACCACCCCGCACCTTCTTTCACCTCTAACTACCGCTAAAACACGGTAACAAGTGGTAGCAAAGCGTGGTTGAATGGGTCTCAATTTAGTCCCTTTTGACGGCTAAACCTCGTTTTGTTCCGAACTCTAACGATTTTCTCAGTTGCTGGAAATTTTGATTTTTCCTGTTTCAAAATTGTTCTGTCATCATGCCGGGCCCTCGCGACGTTCTCCATCTTGGGTATTTGCGCAAGGAGGAGTTGATTTATGAGTTAACTATCAGAAATGTGCAATCTGGAGGCACGGTTGCAGTAGACACAAACAAGCTTAGAGAGTCCCTTGATTTGCCCATTTCCATCCCCTCTTTGGGAGAGAAAGAAATTGACGACTCTCTTTCCACGTTCGTCGAGAATATTACGGGGCTAGCATCTGTAGTTAGTTTTTTTGATGAAAATGATCCTTCTCCTAATCAAATTAAACGTGTACAAGCCAGGCTGTTTCATTTTTCAAATAGAGTTAACGATCTGTTGTCTCTAAAGTTGAATGACGTTCAGAGGAAGGAAGCTAGTACGCTGCTTGAAAATATTTCTGAGTTATCTAGCAAGGTCACTCAATTGTTAACTGGGGAAGTTCCTCCCAAAACTGATCACCCCGCCACGATGAATGCTGGGAACGAGGAAGAGCCTCCTAAGGGAGAAGTCAATAGGATAACCGTTGCTGCTCAAACTCTCTCTGCCCCATTAGACAACGAGTCTGAACGTCGTAACTCATTGACTAATGTACGTTCTGAATTAACTTCTTTGCCACTTAAACCTTTACCGACTATGTCACCTGGGTTCAGTAGTTTGCCCCATCCATTGGCAATGTTGCTCAGGGGTATCTCTAAGTTTTCAGTTAATACCACCAGTGAAGTAATTTCATTTTTAAGATTTTTAGTTGAATTTCAGGATCATGCCCTTGTGTTTTCTCTTTCCCCATGTCAGATTTTGCAAATCATCTATCCCTATGCACTTGGTATTCTCTCAGACAAAATAGTAAGAGCCATTGCCGAGCAATCATCTATTGAGGATTTCCACGCCCATTTGCTAGCTAACTTCATCCCGGCTAGGGCCAGGTCCTCCCTTATTCAGAAGTACTATTATCGTGTACAGCGTTTGGATGAAAACCTGGCTGACTTCATCCAAGATATTAAATTCTATACTAGGGTGTTTGCTCTTCACTTTCCGGAGGATCAGATTGTACAAGCCATTGTGGAAGGCATTTCACCATCCTATAGGTCATATTTGTGTTTCGCGGCGTGCCCGCAAACCTTCTCTGAACTTGAAGCATTGGCCGTCTCAGCGGAAGGAGTTAGATACGCCGATTCATTGCGTGTCGCGAAAGAACCCCCGCCTTCTTTTAGTAATACACGGCCTCCACCTCGCCGACCAGTCACACCCCGTAAATGCTATGCTTGCGGGTCGCCCGACCACCTACGGAACAAGTGCCCATTGCTCAAGTCTAGTGTGACAAGGAATGGAGCTGGTTCATCACAAGGCTGTTTTAAATGTGGGGCTTTCTCACATATCGCCAAGAATTGTCCCAATTCGAATAGCACCCCCTCCTGCTCAACTTCTGGTGCAACTTCCAACAACAATATAAAGTGACTAGTGGCTTCGGCTGAGTCGATTAATCCATCTTCCCGAGACTCAGCCCTGGGTAAACAGGTCGAAAATTCAGAGACAACTCAATCTTCAGAGTTATTATTTGAATGCCCCAATGAGTGTCTTAGGATTGCGGCGGATACCCCCGCACCTGTTCCTTTTCTTAAAATTGAGTTAAATAATGAGCCCATAACTGCTCTATTAGATTCAGGCAGCGTTTGTTCCGTTATTCCGTATCAATGGTATTCTAAATTGAAATCTGTTTGTACACTACCTGACTATGGCTCATCTCCTGTCCAATATGTTTCGGCTAATTCTTCTCCATTAGAAATTCTCGGTTCTGTAAATGTCAAAATTCGTATCTTTAAATTTACATGGAAAATTAAATTGTTTGTGGCTAAGCACCTGTCTTGCCCCATCATATTGGGAGCTGACTTTATTTCTCACACTGGTCTTGTGCTCGATCTTCAGAGTAAGTCGTGCACATTCAAATTTGCGTCCAATTGTAAAATCCCCTTGTTAAAGTGTAATTCTGTATCATGCTCATCTATTTCGCCTACCCAGGATGAGATGTTGTTAGACCTTAGACATCTACCTGAGGAGCAGGCTGATAGTATTCGTAAATTATGTCAGTCGTTTCCAGAGGTGTTCTCTGATACTCTTGGTGTTACTGACCTTATCGAATACAAAATCGAGGTCACGGATTCGATTCCTGTCCGTTTTCCACCTTATAGGCTATCTCCACCTAAAATGAAGGCTCTGAAAGAAATCATCGATCAGATGTTGAAGGACGGTATTATTAGGCCCTCTAAGTCGGCGTATTCGTCACCTATTTTTCTAGTCCCGAAACCCCAAGGAGGCTTCAGGCCTGTCATTGATTATAGGGCTCTCAATCGGAAGGTGGTGTTGCAATCTGTGCCCCTTCCTGACCGTCATTCTTGTTTTTCATGGTTTCGTAAGGCCAAGTTCTTTACTATCTTGGACTTGAATCAGGCCTATAATCAAATTCCCCTTGCCGAAGAGTCTAAACATCTTACAGCGTTTGCCACGGATTGGAATTTGTATGAATACAACCGCGTGCCTTTCGGGCTCCCCACGGGAGCAGCTGTACTCACTAGGCTGCTAGATAGGGTCTTCTCCGACATCAAATTTGAGTACTTGTATCACTACTTGGATGATGTCGTCGTATTTTCGGAGACCTTTGAAGAACATCTAGATCATCTGCGAGAAGTTCTCGATCGCCTTCGTAAGGCTGGGTTAACTGTCAAGTTGTCCAAGGTCGCCTTTGCTAAGCCCTCTATGTCATTCCTAGGGCATATTGTGTCACCTGATGGTGTTGCAGTCGATCATTCGAGAACACAGGCCATCCGTGATTTTAAACCTCCCAAGGACATTAAAGGTATCGCCAGGTTCATTGGTATGGTGAATTTCTTCAGGAAGTTTATTCCTAACTTCGCTAATAGAGCAGCGCCCTTGAACCTTCTTCGTAGGAAAGGCATCAAATTCGAGTGGGGTCCTTCTCAACAAGCCGCTTTTGAAGATCTGAAATTAGCTCTCTCTAATGCCCCTGTCCTTGCTATGCCTGATTTCTCAAAGAAATTCATCGTCCAAACTGACGCGTCGTCGTCAGCAGTAGCTGCAGTCCTTCTTCAAGAGACTGAACTAGGGAGGCGACCCATCGCCTATGCATCTAGGACTCTATCGGCTCAAGAAGCAAAATACTCCATATATGAGCTCGAAGGTTTGGCAGTCTTATTCGCCTTAGAGAAGTTCCGTCTCTATCTGGAACATGTCAAATTCGACCTGGAGACAGATAATCAAGCCTTAAGCTGGGTATTAGGTAGGCCGCGTCGTACTGGTCGTATAGCCCGTTGGGCCATCCGTATTTCTGCCTTCCAATTCGATGTCCGGCATATCCGAGGGACCGAAAATGTTGTCGCTGATGGACTCAGCCGTATGTTTTCCAACGACGTCGAGACCCATGAACCGGTCGACAGTTCATCACCTCCCGAGTCCATACTATTTGATGTTAATGCCATCTTAACAGATGCTCCCATGCTCTTTAGGGATATCGAGAAATACCAACGTGAAGATCCGACGCTGGCTCCGATAATGGAAACCCTTTCTTCTGGGGAACATGTTGTCCCTTATGTTCTGAGGAATGGTGTTTTATGTTGCCCTTCGAGGCATGATAAGATGATGAAAGTTGTCGTTCCAGCTGTTCTTGTACCTATGATCTTCAAGTACTATCATGAGACCCCATTAGGGGGGCATCTTGGAATCTTAAAACTCGTGAAAAGATTCGTGAAAGGTTCATCTGGAAGGGTATGGACGGTGAAATCCGTGAACCAGTGAAGGCTTGCAAATCCTGTTTGCTTAGTAAACCCACCATGTCCACCAAGGTAGGCCTTTTGTCTTCTCATCAAGCGTCGCGCCCCATGGAACGCCTGTATATTGATTATGTAGGACCCTTCCCCCAGTCAAAGGGAAATGCCAACAAGTTCATCTTTGTGTGCGTAGATGGCTTTACTAGATTTTCCTGGTTATTTCCGACTAAGCTGGCTACCGCTCAGTCTACCATTACTTGCTTAAATTCTATTTTTGCCTCTTTTGGTCCGTGCCAATACATCGTGTCTGATAATGCTAAGGCGTTCACATCAAATCTTTTTCGTAAATTCTGTTTTGACTTGTCCATCTCTCATGTAACTACTTCTGCTTATTACCCTCAACCATCTCTGGCTGAACGGGTTAACCGTAATCTCAGGTCCGCGCTTATTGCCTATCATCATGAAGATCATTCCAGGTGGGACACGTCCCTGCATTGGTTAGCTTTTGCTTTGAATTCGGCGGTTCATGAATCACATAAATTTACTCCAGCCTCTTTGATGTTCAAGTTTGTTCCCAACACGCCGCTCTCTAACCTCTGGTCTCTGAGTGACATTCTACCCGAGACAATAGATCCGAACAACATTAAAGATCTTTGGAAGAAGGCTAAAGCCAATCTTAAAGTGTCTCATGAAAAGGTTAGGGAAAGGTATGATCGTGGACGGAGACCCACCCCTTTGAAGGTAGGTGACCAAGTAATGGTCAAGAATTTTGTTCCCGCGGGCAAGCTTGCTCCAAGATTCCATGGGCCGTGTGTCATTCTCGATTTCCTTACGCCGGTTACCTTGTTATTAAGCAATCCAGCCACCGAGAGGATATTTAGGGTTCACTTGTCACAGGTGAAACCTGTATAATTTCTGTGTTAACTTGCTTCATATTATTTTGAAAGGAATATAAAGGTTATTTTTTTTTGAGTTTTCACTTTTAAGGCATTCTGCCCCTTCTATAATATTTTGTTTCATATGTAAGTATTTTTGTAAACCCTCCCCGCACCGTTAAACTGCCATTCTGTCCTTACCACGGCCATTACCACGCTCCCGTCTCCTGCTATACACACTGTGGCTTGCTTATATTATATGCCATGGATATCTGCACGCCGCTGGCCCCTCAACCTCTCCACAAAGCCTGTGCCCTCAAGAAAGATGATGGTCCAACACATTCTGCCGCCTAGTTTTAATGTTTCAGTGCCCCCGCAGCCGCGCGAAGGGCCCCCTCGACCCCAGCGAGGACGACATGTGCACGGCGAGCCGGAGCTCTCCTCCCGGCCAAGGCTGATGTGCGGCGCACGACCTGCTACTGGCCCGCAGCCTGTATATGTTCACCGCGGGCGCGGCGTGCTTCAACACCTCTGCTCCCCTCATAGTGCGGGCGAGCGGTATCTCACGGTACTTGAGGGGTCCGAGCGGCCGTCTTTGGACGCCGGCTGCAACGGCCGATCTGGCCATTCAACTTAGTCTACATCAACTACATGGACATTCCAGTTCAACATTACTACCTTCTCTTGGATTTCTCTGCAATACCTGGTGGACTTAGAAATTTTTTTCTCAACTTTAAAAACTAAAGTTTTACTTCGGAATTCAACTTCTACAAACATAAAGACCTTACTTCACCTGTCACAACAAAAATTTTGAAACTGAATCAAATCAAATTAAGAAAATCTTAAAAATACTTCTGCAATTAATCTCCACATCTACATCAAAACTTGGACCTAGTTTTCAAACAAATTTCATGTGTCACCCCTGGAGGAATCTTTGGGGGGGGGGGGGGGGGAGGTCTGTACCGGGCGGTACACCTCCACGCCGCTAATTCAAAATGTGCGCCAGTTGAAACTCCTCTGCTGGAGGAAGTCTGAACTTTATTGACGGTATTAATTTTCTACTTTCTCAGAAGATGTCACTACCTGGAAATTTTGGAGTTTTAGAACTGTGTCATTTTTGATGTGTTTTTGTTTTGCTTGAAGTAAGAAGTGTGAACTTTCTCTTCTAGAGGACACTACTGAAGATCAACAATAGTGCACCCTGGTGGGAAGTGAAAGAACTGGTTTTTTTTTTTTGGAGAAAATGTAATTTCAAAAGTTTGTTCTTTGCTAAATTTCTTTCAGTCATTGGTTAAGTTGGCAATATTAACCCTTTCTTTCCCCTTGTTTTAAATCTAGCCAATCCCGAATTTCTTAACTTAATTTTCCACCAATAATGTGTTTCTTCTTCATCTTGTGTAGGGGTTTCTCTTTTTTCTCCAATAAAGTGATTGTGGGCGGGTGTTCTCATTCCCCTAACGCCTAGAACCTTCCGCGAGAGTATATAAACTGCTGATTTTTGGGTCTCTGCGCCACTTCTGTTCCATCTTTCAGTGTGTATGGTACCTAGCAGGGGGCGGGAAGCGCCTCTTTCTTCGGCGGCGGTCAACAACCAGGTAATGGCCGATTAATTACTTCTTTTCTTGCTTGCTCAGCAGTTTAACTCTCGGGGCGGGTCCGAAGTTTTTCCATTATGTAACCTTCCTTAAAATGTAAAGAAACTTGTATCTATTCCATCTTTTAAACTGCATATCGGGATAGAGAGTGCTTAACCCTCTCGAGCTCCCAATCATATTGTTTTGAGGTGAACTTATTTTTCTCAACCTATTCTTCGTTAATGTAATGTAAATTGGTCTTCTCTAAGTCACCTCTGTAGTATGGGATTAGCCCTTGTATTAGCGGCCTAGAGCCCGATCAGGTCTTAAACGAATGTATTAGGAGAGCAGATCGCCTCCTCCCAAATTGTTATTTTAGAGGCCATGTAATTTTCCTTTTTTTTTTTTTTAATTAATAGGCCTCAGTAGGTTGGGTATTTTACCCCTGTGTCTAGGTCCGTAGAGGACAACTTGAAGGTGGAGTTTGGTGTGGCCTTTGATAGGCTTTAAGTTGAGAGCGAGTGGCTCTTTTTGAAAACTGAGTGTTGTATGCCTCGAGGAGGCTTTACTGTGTAATTTGGAGCAAGTGCTCCAGGGTTCGATTGGGGTCTTCTGCCCCGTTGTTGAAATTTGTATATCGTAAAGTTGGGCTAGTTGCTCAAGAATTGTGTTTTCAGGGCTCGAAGCCCAAATCCTGTAAATACTGTAATTGTACTTGGTTGCCTTGCTACTCCGTACCTGCCATTCTTGTTATTTCTGAATTTTGAAAAGAAAATATAACCTTGTTAAATTTTCAAACAATTTTACTTTAGTAGCTTGAGACCTGTTCACCACCCCGCACCTTCTTTCACCTCTAACTACCGCTAAAACACGGTAACAATAATAATAATAATCACTTGTTTTCTATAAATAAATGGTACTCTTTGTGAGGTCTGTGACTCGTGTTAAGAAATTCGAATCTTAAATACAACCTAGTAATCAGTGGCAGTTTATGTGTCCCGTATTTTCATGCTTATAATCCCTACCTTATACCTCTGGAAAAAATAGTTCCCCACTCGGTGGAAAAAGTTTTTCACAAACGTGCGTATGCTATTTGGTTCCAGAGACCCAGTTTTGAAACTCTAAGATTGGTACCCTCGGTCAATATAAGACGTTTTCGATTTTTCTGGGGTATCTGGGGTATCGGTTCCTATGGTATCAAGTTTTAAGTTTTTTTTTTTGCTATTTGTTTTACGTCGCACCGACACATATAGGTCTTATGGCGACGATGGGACAGGAAAGGCCTAGGAATGGGAAGGAAGTGGCCGTGGCCTTAATTAAGGTACAGCCCCAGCATTTGCCTGGTGTGAAATGCGAAACATCGTCGCCATAAGACCTATCTGTGTCGGTGCGACGTAAAGCAAGTAGCAAAAGCAAAAAAAGAAATGCGAAACCACGGAAAACCATCTTCAGGGCTGCTGACAATGGGGTTCGAACCCACTATCTCCCGAATGCGAGCTCACAGCTGCGCGCTCCTAATCGCACTGCTAACTCGCCCGGTAGTTTTAAGTTTCTATGTGACTTGAAGTGCTCATTAATTCATGTCTATTTTCATTATTATACCTACCTTCATAGATCCATTTCATTCAGGGTGAATAAAATTATTTATAGCCTAGAGCAGGGGTTCCCAACCTGGGGGGCGCGCCCCCTAGGGGGGCGTGGGGCTTTATCAAGGGGGGCGTGAAGTGATTTCCGAAATAATATTTTTAAACTCGAATATTACAACTTTGTGTAATAAACTTTTTTCAAATCTCTCCAAGTGATTGTCGCGCCAAGTCTATCGTTCAAAAGCACTGGTAATAGGGAACATGCATGATCCGGGGTTTTAATTAAAAATATGCTAATCTGATTCAAAATTGCATGCAGAATTCAAAAATGTGATCAGATTGTACAAATAATAACTCGAAACATGATAAAAATCTACGAAAATGTCACGTCACGCAAGTACGCGATCTCATTGGCCTGACGTCATCGTACAGGTTGACGGAATTAGCAGACGAAATAACACACAGTGTGCTGTGAGAAGCAGGATACACTTCGCGTATTTCTACTTTACGTTAGTGTCTAGTATGGTTAAATTCGAGGTCTATACATTGGATAATAATCTGAGTGGTATATTTTAGACGTAAAATGAATCCTGCGCAGACAGTGAGGCAGAAAACTTAAAAATGGTGTAGAGTTCCGATGTGCAATAGCATACCAAACAAATTGTTTATAAACGTTCCAAAGACGCTAAAACTAGGGAGAAATGGATTTTGGCGAGCTGGAGAAATGCTGGTGATATATCGGAAAAGTCTACAGTTTATTTTTTTGAAGATTTTAACGTAAGATGAATTTGTTTGAATTTTCAAATCACTTTTCCATGTCAGCTGTTCTAGTGGTAATACTTTAAATTTTAATGTATGATGCTTTATTTAAATGCTTCAATTACATCTTGGAATATGAAAGTAATAAACAGTGCATTAAATAATGCTGATTATTAAAGTATTCTCCAAACCTAACCTATGTTTTGGGTGATCCATGTCAAGATAATAAATCAAAGGGGTTATGAACCATTTTGACAGCTCTAATTCTACCAATATATCTTGGCATGGAACAGTTATGTATGTCTTTATTGAAGAGCTTAATTGGTAAAGAAATTTAGGCTATATCTAAATACTCTATAATGTAACAAAGAATAGCGTGTACATCATGAAAGGAAACAACGTGAATTTAACAAATGTATAACTCTACACAAAACCAACGCTTGTCTGTTGGGGTCTTATAAGTTAATAATGCTCAATTATAATAATTATCATAATATTAATGAAATAAATAACATAATTGCACACAGGTGAAAATAGTGATGTAGGTGTTTAAAATATTATCCAACTTAGCCTAAGTTTTAGGTTATACAAGCCAAGTCAATAAACCGAAGGGTAAAAATACCGCGCGAGTTGCCCGTGCGGTTAGGAGCGCGCAGCTGTGAGCTCGATGCTGAGGCTGTACCTAAGGCCACGGCCACTTTGTTCCCATTCCTAGGCCTTTCCTGTCCCATCGTCGCCATAAGACCTATATGTGACGGTGTGACGTAAAGCAAAAAAATAAAAGTCACAGCACCCAAAGACATTCCTGTATTGAGCGACTAAAATGTCACCAGGACACTTTTCTTTCCTGATATGCTCAGCTTGTTAAAAGCCAAATGTAATTAATGTTATTGGCTTCACGCCCCGGTAACTACTTCTACGATTTTCGGAGACGCCGATGTGCAGTAATTTAGTCCTGCAGGAGTTATTTTACGTGCCAGTAAATCTACCGACACGAGGCTGACGTATTTGAGCACCTTCAACTACCACCGGACTGAACCAGGATCGAACCTGCCAAGTTGGGGTCAGAAGGCCAGCACATCAACAGTCTGAACCACTCAGCCCGACTTGTGAAAACTAGATTAAGTCATATTTATCTTTATCATGTTTAACTTTTTCCCTCCACAAAGATATTTAATTCTCTTTCATGGGCCCCGGAAGTGGGTAGGCCAGTTGTCCCAACCGTAAATATATATTTTTTTGGGAATGATAGATTATAGCTCTATAGTACTATGATCTTTCTTTCTTTCCTTCTTTCTTTCTTTCTTAATCAGTTTATCCTTCAGGGTTGGTTTTCTCTCGGACTCAGCGAGGGATTTCACCTCTACCACTTCAAGGGCAGTGTCCTGGAACGTGAGACTTTGAGTATGGTGATGAAACTGGTGAGGAGGGCCATTACCTCACCCAGGCGGCCTCACCTGTTATGCTCAACAGGGGCCTTGTTGGAGGATGGGAGGATCGGAAGGGATAGACAAGGAAGAGGGAAGGAAACGGCCGTGGCCTTAGGTGCCTGGAGGAGAAGTAGGAAAATACGAAAAACCACTTCGAGGATGGCTGAGGTGGGATTCGAAACCCTTCTACTCAGTTGACCTCCCGAGGCTGAATAGACCCCGTTCCAGCCCTCGTACTATTTGTTCTCAACTTTCATGGCAGAACCGGGAATCGAAACCGGGCCTCCGGGAGTGGCATACATTAACCACTACACCACAGAAGCGGACTAGTACTATAATGCTACCTATATGTTTATGTTAGTGCTGAAATCCGATTTCTTACTTTACTAATGCTGAAAGCCCGAAAATGTAATGTTATTCTTTAATAGGGGAGTCAGTCTAGAAGGAAATGTTGAAAGTGATGTGATATCTATCCAGGTTCGTTGTTATCCTAATACTATGGGTTACAGTACATTGCACGTATATAAAAGACACCACTTACAAACTTGCTTGTTATCCGCGAATTTCTGCGGCCACAAAAGTCACTATTTTTCAAGAATGATGACATTTACACATGATAGATTGTCTGACTGTGCTGTTTTGAACCTTTCTTCCGTCATTTCTAAGTTATTCGCGATCATCAATAATAAACAATCGGCTTTTAGCAACGGCTGATGCACAACGGCTGGTAGAGCTCCATGCGGTACTGGATCGTGACGTCACAGCGCGCCGCTTACGTCAGAGGCCGTTTCACTTGCCTTGCGGAGAGGCACTATTAAATATTTTTTTAATGGTAGAAAACAAGGCAACATACCACAATGTAATACGTTTACGTACTATTTCATTGGTGTACTTTTCAAAAAAAATATTTTTGAAAATGATGCATGTTCCCAATTGCCAGTTGTCGGCACAAACCTCTGCGGAGCCGCGAGGTTTGAGGTGAAATGAGAAATTAGCTGTGTTGTGAGAAGCAAAAGTAATCCTGTGTGCAGGTGCGGGAACAAGACCACTCAACGCACGTTTAATCGCGACATGTTTCAACTCATCAACGATGTAGTTGCTTTCATTTTCCAATATTATTGTTACATACTGTACAAGGTTTTTCTCATGAACGAAATATATTCCACGAAGGAGGTATTTGTATAAATGTAGGTATTATATCAAACTGATCTAGTAGCGAGAACAACAGGAGATAAGGCAATAATAGTAGGCTTAATTCTAACAAATGTATTTAATATGACATGTTAGGCTTTCACGGCTAGCGTGAAATTCTATGTAGGCCTACTGGTATTTTGGGCTGCAACTAATTCATGTTTAACCACAGCAATTAATGAAACAGTGACATTTTCACGCCAAAGATCTTAACTGGCAATAAGTTACTACAGTCAGGAGTCGACATTAACTCTGAAAAACAAAGGATATCTGAGTTTCAAAGCAAAAAATGAAGTGAAATTTCCTCCTTCCCTCTCACTCTGCAGTATATCGACTCGTTTTGTGGGTAGATCGTCCTTGAATGCTTTGTTCTCACCCCTACACATTCTTATTCTTCCCTTGCCGTCAAATTGGCGGGAGCTACATAATACAACTGTCCCATCAGAGATGGCCCAGTAATGGCCATGAAAACACATCGCCGATAGACCATCAGTGGCCAGGCCCTTCGACTGCTAATTCTGTGCCTCGTATACTTTCGCAGTGGACGCGTCTGTCAAGTTGTTTATTGTGAGTGTTGTGTATGCTTCGCTGAAACAGTGCGAATGTGTGAATTGTGTTATTTAATATTGTGACTTTTAAAAAATGATAACGATGTCGAAAAAGAGAATGTACAATTATGACTACATTAATTAAATATGGCTTCACAGTCGTTGAACGGAACGGAATACAACAGCCTCAATGCGTAATCTGCCACTGTGTTCTGAGTAACGATGCGATGAGGCCTGTGCATTTGGAGAGACATTTAAACACGAATCATTCAGGATTAAAAGACAAACCCACAGAATTTTTTGCAACTAAACTCAACTCACTAAAACGTATGAAATTAGATTCATCGCGTATTTTTAACCAAGAAAATGAGAAAGCAGTGGAAACGTCATATGAACTAGCTGTTCTGATTGCCAAAGACGAAAAAGCACACACAACTGGGGAAACATTAGTAAAGCCATGTATGTTCTTAGCTGCAAATATAGTTTTGGATGAAGGGAGTCGGCAGAAATTGTCTAAAATTTCTCTTTCTGATAACACAGTGAAGTGCAGACTTCAAGAAGTCAGAAGACATTAAAATGCAAATTTCGGAGAAGGTGAAAGCATCTCCAGTGTTTTCAATTCAGTGTGATGAAACAACCAATATGGCCCATTGTTGTCAACTGATTGTATATTATCGATTTGTCGACAGTGGTATTTTAAGAGAATAAATGTTATTCTCCCAATGTTTGAAAACAACTTCGAAAGCTTGTGATGTGTTTTCTGCTATCGATAGTTTTTTACAAGAACATGGGCTTTCCTGGGAAAATGTAGAGGGTGTATGTACGGATGGTGCACCTGCTATGATTAGGTCACGTTCTGGGTTTCTCAAATTGGCCAAAGATAAAAATCCAAATATCATGGGAACCTATTGTATAATTCACAGGCAGGCTTTGGTGGCCAAAACCTTGCCCCAAGATTTAAAAAAACTCTAAAAGTCGCTAGAAGAATTGCTAACTCTGTAAAGACAAGTTCTTTACATAAAAGATTGTTTGAAGCCCTTTTTGGTTGACCTTCAAGCCGATCACAAAACTCCTTTTCCTCACAGAGGTTCGCTGGCAATCAAAAGAGAACATGTTGGCTCGGCTGTTTGAATTAAAGCCTGAAGTTGACATTTTTCTTCTTGGTGAAGGTAAGAACGATCTGTATGAAGTCTTTATTGATGCCAATTTCATCGTCTCATTGGCATATCTTTGCGATTTTTTTGAAGCTTTGAACATTTTGAACTTAAAGCTCCAAAGCAAATCTCCAATATTATGCTTGCTTATGATGCCATCAGAGCTTTTCTAAAAAAAAAATACAGTTATTAAAACGCCGGCTTCAATTGAACAACTTCTCATCCTTTCACCGCCTTAATGAAATTTTGCCGGAAAATGAACCTGATCGTAATAAACTTAAGGTGCTAATTCAGTCACATTTGGATTCCCTGGCACAAGAATTCAATTTCTACTTTCCTGATATCTCGTCAGATGAATGGTCCTGGATGTTAACAAGAAATCCGTTTGCCATTTACATTGAAGCACTGCCAGCACAACAAGAAGAAGCCATAGGTTTGAAGTATGATTCAAAGCTAAACGATGATTACAAAATATTAGGACTGGGGGACTTTTGGGTAAACTGTCTTGCAGTGTATCCTGAAATAGCCAATGTAGCATTGCCTGTCATTGTCCCATTTTCAACGACATATATATGCGAGTCAGGATTTTCAACGCTGAGTGTCATAAAAACAAAGTAGCACTGTCAGCTTGATGTTGCAAGTGATCTCCGCTGTGCTCTGTTAAATATCAAACCGAACATACGCAATCTCACCAAGAGAAAACAGTGTTAACCCTCTTACTGATATTTGTTAACTAATTTAAGGATTTATTGTAAAAGTGTGTTCTTTGTATTGTGCTAAAATGAAGTTAGTATGTCATAGATATAAAGCGCGTACTTCATATTATTTTTAATGGAATAATTCAATATATAGTGTCGTTAGGTTAGGTCTATATCCTCTACGTCAGTTTTTCGGAGAGGTTATAGAAGCGACGGGGTGGGGAGTGGTGGGGGGCGCCACGACCATCCGTATCTCAAAAGGGGGGCGTCAGCTGGCAAAGGTTGGGAACCACTGGCCTAGAGTGTAGTTTCTTATTCCCCGACTCTACATACCGATTTTCATTACATTCTGTTTACCGAGGACTTAGCAACAAAAATACATATTCATGAATATCTCTGTTATCATAGCCGATACTAGCTGATGCACCTATGATTCGCTACTGAATTCTACAATTTATACAAAATTCTAGGTTAGGCAGTGTGCACGTTGTGAGTAAGATTGCATTAAAATGCACAGCTCTTAACGTCAACCCAGAAACGCGACTGGGAATTTACCAAACGTCTTTTCTCTTGTGAAGACTGGATTAGGGGATTTTCACTGTACTGGTAGGCCCTCTTGCCTACCATCAGTCACAATTAGGTTGGGGACTTTTCATTATAATGGCAGACACTCACTCTACTTGGCTTTTTGCATCCTCCAAAAGACTGTCATAGTGGTTTTCCCAACAGAAATCAACATAGGTCATTACAATGACGTCAGTAGGAATGTCGCGAATAAAAGCAATGCTAATACCTGTATATGAAATACTCGTTCAAATGAAAAAAACACACATTTTCTTACTTTTAACGAACAGTACTACGCTGCCGATCGAACAGTGCAAAGTTCCAGAGTTGGAATGACCAGGACGCAGACAGGCGTGAGCTGCGAACACTCCTCTGCCTTTTCTGCGTTAAGTGTGCACACTGATCTTTCCAGTCTGCGCCTCAGAGCAGGGATCGAACAGCTGGAATACGATGATGAACCAGTGTTATATACCAACAGTATAAGGAAATGCATGAATGAGAGGAATGGCATCCTAAAGATGAAATTTATCTAATTCCCAAGCTATTTCCCGTTAATATTCAGGCAGTCTGTTATCCTCGGTACGCAGCATGAATCCCATCTATCGGAGATGAGTGGTAGCATAAGAGACAAAGAACATCACATCAAACAATGGTCAGTGTATTGTTATTGTTGATAAAAGTTATGAGCTTTCGATATTTCAGGCCTTCACATTAAGTCCGTCTCTGAAATACTACTCTTATTATAAATGTTACGGTCAAACTGAATAAAACATAAATGATTGGAAATCGTATTCTCTCTGTAATTTTTGTTATGTAGCACTTTCCGATAGAATCAGTAATATAGGTATTTAAACATTAAATTTTAGGCCTCTTTCCCTGAACTACCATTTCGTCCAGGGTGAATAAAATTATTTATAGCCTAGACTGTAGTTTCTTACTCTTCCACTCTACATAGTGATTTTCATTAAATACTGTTTACCGAGGACTTAGCAACAAAAATATATAGGTCTATTCATGAAAATCTCTGTTATATAGCCGGTGGCGGTACAGTAAAAATGGATAAGACATAAATGATGGAAAATTTAATTCTATATAACGTTAATTATGTAGTATTTATCGACAGGATCACTATTAACATAAATATTTGAGAATTTCATTTTAGGCCTTCCCCTAATTTACCACTTCACTCAACGTGAATAAAATGATTTATGGCCTAGATTGTAGTGGCTCATTCCCCGAATTTACATACCGATTTTCATTAAATTCTCTTCAGTCATTTCCTCGTGATGCGCGTACGTACAGACAGACAGACAGATAGACGGGCAGACATGACGAAAAATGTTAAAAAGTACATTTCATTGTTACTGTGGACACGTCAGATACAGAAATACCATTATTTTTAAAGTCTGAGCAATGTACAGACAAAACTCTTAGTTTATACAGTATATATACATATTCCCTCCTTAATATCTCAAAAATTCCCATCAACTGTTTCCTTGAGTTTGATGTTAAAATAATTTGGACTTTCAGGGAACGTTTAATGTGGCCGATGACCTTCTATGTTAGTCCCCTTTAAACAACAAGCATCATCATCATCATCATCGGAACGTTTAAGGCCACGAAAGCTACAGGAGGAAAAGTTTTCCACTGGGTGAAAAATTGTTTACGCCTGTTTACTTAAGTCCAGAGCTCAGCCTCCTGGAGAGATTTGGGAATTTTCGATTTTTAGGGATGATGGGGGTATTAGGTTCCCTGATACCAACTTGTGAATTTCTAGGATGCACGTAAAAGATAGATACTGTTAGTATCCCAAGTATTAAAAACAGGTTACAGGGAAGTTAGCAGACCAAAGGGATATAACCTCAACACAGTATTTCGGCACCTTGATATTTCTCCAACGTTGTATGGACAGTAATGTTTAACTGAAGGATGTGGAGCCTGTATTTTGAATCAGAAAGGCAAGTAGGGGTGGAACCACGAAGGAAGCTTTCTTTATTTTAATTTTCTTACCTGAATCTAAAAAAATTCACAAATTTGTACAAAATTACGTTAACAGTTATTTGATGTGATCTTTTCCTTTCACGTTTGATGTCACTGAGGAAGTTTCAAATGAAATGGCGTATGGCTTTTAGTGACGGCAGTGTCCGAGGAAAAGTTCGGCTCGCCAGATGCAGGTCTTTTGATCTGACTCTCGTAGGCGACCTGCGCGTCGTGATTAGGATGAAATGATGATGAAGACTACACATACATCCAGCCCCTGTGCCAGCGAAATTAACCACTTATGGTTAAAATTCCCGACCCTGCCGTAAATCTAACCCAGAACGCCTGGGACCAAAGGCCAGCCCGCTAACCATTTAGCCATGGAGCCGGAAGAAGAAGTTTCATTTTATTGTAATAATGAAAAGTACATTAAGGTCTTATTAAGTTTTAGTATCCTTATTAATAATATCAATTATATAAGTAGAAGCTAAATCTGTGCACTTTCTTGCAGGGCGCAGAGAAATCTCTATTCCATACGTCATAAGTGTGAGCATACGAGATACAATGCAAGAACAAGCGTCGTTTCCCTTTCAAGTAGACTACCCAATGCTCTTCAATGCGTCGTATGTAAAATTCCAAGCTATTCATTTCTCTCTCTCCTTAGTAGCTCATATGACCTTTAATGCTTCCCTCTTTCCCCTTCCAAAACACTTTCCGAAGGACCTTCTGCATTTTATGGTCATAATGCTTTCGTGTCACATGGGAAACATTTCCTGAGAAAGCCCTTATAGTCTCCTACATCTCTTCCCACTTCAGCCATTTTATCTTCAATTCACCGACCTCACTCAGTAGTAAGTGACGTGCGTCCGCAAGTTTACGGGATTAGCGATGCATGTTCAAATATAGACTCATCATTTATTCGAATTAAAGGCAACAATTTGGTGGCCTTACGTTGTATAGAACAAAATGACGTTAACACGATATTGAGAAAAACTGAGAACATGTTAGCACATTCCTACAACTTATTTACTTGCAGTATGAATCCATTGCTTGGCTGTAGTTGTAGGAGGAAGATTTACTTACCTATACCTTCTACATTCACAGAACCCGTGGAATAATAAGAAAATAAAGTTTGGTCTTAACTATCCGGCTCCTTCGGCTCAAAGGGTGCCGGGTTCGATCCCCGGCCGGGTGAGGATTTTAACTTCGCATAGTTTATACCTTTTGTTTTAGGGACTAGGTGCTTTTATTTGTTTCATTACACATGTCCTTATGCACACAACACAACACATTACACTACAATCCATCACAGAAACACGTAATAGCGAATAATCCCTTAACATACGATTGGTGACAAGAAAGCTATTCGGCGAAAACTGGGCTGACTCCATACAATGTCGCGACCGAAGGTAACTGGGGAAAGACCAGAAAGGAGAAGAACGTTGTATTGTAATTGTTTTGTGACGTGATGTGTTTATGATATTGAAAATGAATATGTCACTCTTAATACGATAACATAATGTTGACAATGGACAATCTCCTATGTGACGGAAAATCCATTTTTGACATTTGGTATCAATGGATTAGAAATTCCCATTTCTATACGAATACCTCCTATGTGAGGAACAATTGAGTAAGTCAAAACTGTAGATTACTTCCTTCTTGAATTTTAAAGAAGTGCCTACGAACATTCAGTCTCTCAGGCCTGGAACCAAATCTGGAGATCATCATAATGCAGTAGACAGATCGCAATCAAAGGGAAGAATGGATATATATTAGACCCCACAGTAAGATTCGAAACACACTCCGACCAGCCAGACGAAGTGGACCAAGAAAAGAAGTCTACCTACAAGCCTACAGTGCCGTATTATAAGAACAAATACGAACTGGACGACATAGAAGTGAGGGGTCTCATGATCGGTGCGAGAGGGACAGTCCCTAAGAAGACGATAGATCTGATCAAGACCTTTAACATCAGTACCAAGGAGTTCATCGACTGGGGGCTGAAAGCGCTCAGGGGTTCTCTTTTGATACTCAGACATCACTTATACTCGCCATACTGAGACTCGCCAGATTGAGACATAATTTACTTATTTTATTTTCGAATGAATTGTTTGTGTATTCTTTGTCTTTGGTAGCCTCCAAGTGGAGGAAGATTTTGAAAATAAACTCGAGCTTTAAAATATCTTTCAGATGGAACTATTCTATTTCAAACTGACCATTTGGAAAACGATGCTATATTGCTGCAGAGAAGAAGAAGGCAGTGCACGAATGTTTCAACAATTCCTAAGGCCATGAATGTGTCAGAAATACCAATTACAGAAAGTAAGTTTAAACATCTGAAAGGGATAAGAGATGTTATTGAAAAGTTCACCATGTCTTTTGTGATAATCCGTAAGTTCAAATCAGAAGAAAAGTAAACCCGTTACTGGATGTGTCCATTGTAGTGATTTATTACTGAACGTAAGTTTTTTATTCCCATTTAGGTTTGATAAAGTTTGCAATGCATTACAAAGTATGACGTATTATTCATCGACCTGTATTGAAACACGAATTAACTCCTTCTTTGTGTCGGGTGTTGTCTACTATTATCATAATGATGGAATATGTACTGTTATGAATGTCGTCGGATGAGTTTTGAAGTAAATTGTCACACTTTTTTTACTTTTCTTGACTGTACAAATTCATTACTGTTAATTTTATACACGAGTGAACTTTACAAGCTAGTATACATAAACTTCTTTGCACAAAAGAACTAATATAAATAGAAAAAATTCATGTAATGCAGCAATACATTTTTATCGAAGTTATGCATCGTATACCTGCGAGATATGTCATTACAGCTGTGTTTAGTTAATATAAATTTCTTCCCTCAACGATGTCAGAGAATCAAACGGAACAACGAAGTCGTGTACCAGAAACATGACAGCCGAAATTTACGAGATATCCAGATAAACAAGAATTTGGTAGTAAGTGAAAACCAAAAATTAATTAAATTTTACAATTCCAATATGTACAGTTATTCTGAAGAAATTTATTTGGAACAAAGCTGATGGAAAAATTTATCTCAATGTTGCTGCTTAGATGAACATCAAAGAATGAGATAGGACAGTGGGTATTCCTCCTGGATAAAGAAAATATACTCGTGGATTCACGTGTTATCTTTGTTTTCGCCATGCATCGCATCATTTGTACTGTACATTCTTACGTATAAACTTCAGTTTTAAGCGATCATAAATCATCCAGATATTTCATGACAGAAGAACAATTAAGTTCATATCTGAAGTTGTTTACAATATTGCGTTACCTTACATTTTACCCAGAGATCTACGAAACCTACCTGTTGTTTCAAAATGGCAAATTAATAAAATATTGTTGTCGTTTGAGTGGCAGCTAAAGTGGTATGCTATTATGGCTGTCAAACTTGGATGTTTAAACATCATTAAAATTATGGGCAAGGAAAGATAATGACAAATTCTTTGCTTAACCAACAAATTATTCACTTTGTAAGTTCTTAACTGAAATTAAGCGGCCGTAAATAAAGCAACAATAATTTTACACCTTCGTAAACGTTTGAATGCCTTCTTAACGCGATAAGATGTACCTTGGCCCGTGTTTATTAACTAGGACAACTACAGATAAGCCACTGCCTAGGTAAAACATCTTTATTCTTTCTTAATGATTAGTAATATCTAAGGAGGAACGTTAGTGCGTTCGTGAAATGCTTAACAGGTCTTGGTACTACACATACAAATTTTATTGGTTGCTGACATTGCAGGAAAGTGGGGACGGGGAGGGAGAATAGTGCCACTTCGGCGATTATGTTTGCAATACTGCCAACCGTAGGACATGAAACAATTAAGGAAATGTAATTAGTCGAGCTCATTCTGAACAATACTCTATTTACCTCATATATTCATGTTTACTTCATACATATAATTTAAGAGAAAAAATACAGAAATGATAACTATTAGAGACAAATTTAAAGAAGTGCACTGCTGTAGATATATTTGCCTGTCATAGGTGCTATTGCAGCCTCGAAAACGTTTGCAGAAACGTGGCAAATTTTTTGTAGGGAATCAGTTATTCGTCATAAGATTTAATTTATTTTATTAACTCATGTAAAATCCGAAACAGTACAGCAAATAAGATATTACATGCATACAAAACGCCGGCCCCGTGGTATAGGGGTAGCATGCCTGCCTCTTACCCGGAGGCCCCGGGTTCGATTCCCGGCCAGGTCAGGGATTTTTACCTGGACCTGAGGGCTGGTACGAGGTCCACTCAGCCTACGTGATTAGAATTGAGGAACTATCTGACGGTGAGATAGCGGCCCCCGTCTAGAAAGCCAAGAATAACGGCCGAGGGGATTCGTGCTGACCACACGACACCTCGTAATCTGCAGGCCTTCGGGATGAGCAGCGGTCGCCTGGTAGGCCAAGGCCCTTCAAGGGCTGTAGTGCCACGGGGTTTGGTTTGGTTTGGTACATACAAAACAAATTACTGCTACTACATGATGCCGTATTGGATCCAACGTTTACGAAAATGAAGTGTTTGTACCAGCGTGGCACAGTTGTACGGGTGTCTTTCTGAGTAGGAGTTCGGAGTTGCAGAGGTACGTGAACATGAAGTTTGTGCCGCGTCAGCCATGCAGCTTATCTGACTCACTAAATCAGCTCAGAAGGACTAATGAAAACAAGCTTTATTACCAGAATACAAGACTGTGGCATATTATGCATGTCAAGACCGAATGCTTTTCAGTAGAACCACGTGATGTGTTTCAATTTGACTCCCGTAGGCGACCTGCGCGTCGTGATGAAGATGAAATGATGATGAAGACGACATATACACCCATCCCCCGGCCAACTCCACATTTCAGTTTTTACGAAATTCACCAAAACTTAACGAGCGGGGACTAGGGAGTGGAACACTGAAGAAAATCTGAGCGTATAGAATAAATTATATAAACATAAAAAGAGTTATGTATGTACCTTGGTCGGTTAAAAAACATATTTTCGAATCGGTCATGTCCAGAATAAAAACGACGTGATTTTTTTTAAATTCCGTCATGACTATCTGTCTATATGTCCGTTTGTCTGTATATATGTGCATCACGAGAAAACGACTGAACAAAATTCCAGGAAAATCTATTTAATTTCAGGAGAGACACTACAATGTAGGCTATAAATAATCTTGTATTGATTCCGGTTGAAAAACTAGTATAAGGGAAGGTCTAAAGATTAATTCGCCGAGGTCGATAGCTGCAGTCGCTTAAGTACGGCCAGTATCCAGTATTTGGGAGATAGGGGTTCGAAACCCACAGTCGGCAGCCCTGAAGATATTTTCCGTGGTTTCCCACTTTCACACCAGGAAAATGCTGGGGCTATACCTTAATCAACGCTATGGCCGCTTCCTTCCCACTCCTAGCCCCTTCATGTCCCATCGTCGCCATAAGACCTATCTATGTCGGTGCGATGTAAAGCAACTTGTGAATTTAAAAAAAAAATCTCAAATAACTCCGTTAAACGGGTCTTACTGATAAACTCCATGGGTAAATTGTTAGCGTGCTGGCCTTTGGTCACAGGGGTCCCGGGTTCGATTCCCGGTAGGTTCGGGAATTTTAACCATCATTGGTTAATTTCGCTGGCACGGGAGATGGGTGCATGTGTCGTCTTCATCATCATTTCATCTTCTTCACGACGCGCAGGTCGCCTACGGGAGTCAAATTGAAAAACCTGCACCTGGCGAGCCGAATATCTCCTCGGACACTTCCGGCACTAAAAGCCATACGCCATTTCACTTGTTTACTGATAAATGCTGCATAACCAATGTAGTTGGAAATAAAATTTTCAATTTTGTACGCAGTACAAATCGATCTTATGATGAATAATAAAGCAAATATTTCCGATTATTTATTTATTTATTTATTTATTTATTTATTTATTTATTTATTTATTTATTTATTTATTTCCTGAATACTATAATTGTTAATGTTAATCCTACCGAAGTATCCTTTGTAACAAAAAGAGGACGAATAGTAAATTCATATCTGTCATGCATCATACATTTTTATCGCAGTAGAAAGGTCACCAGTCCTGAATGCATTGTCTGTCCCCAAGTGGGCCGGGAACGAACGTCAGTATGGCGCGCGACCTAGCGAAGTTACTATATTTCGCAGACTGGAGCACTCTTTGTTTTTTACATTTTGCCTCAAATGATTGAACAGGAAATACCGATCGCATATTTCAGGGAGACGATGCTACAGCACATACTACTTGTAATTCAATGAATGCAGTACGTTATTATTATTATTATTATTATTATTATTATTATTATTATTATTATTATTATTATTATTATTATTATTATTATTATTATTATTATTATTATTATTATTATACCGGGAGGTACACCTCTACGCCGCTCATTTAAATCTTGTGCCTAAAAGAACTCCTCTTCTGGAGAAATCGTGAACTTGAAACTACACCTACTTAAACCGTTACTCAGAAGATGTCACTACAGAAATCTAATGAAATTTTGTTATTTTGAAGTTTCATGTACTGTATGAAATTCTACGTGTTTTGTTTACCATTTATCAAGAAGTTGGGACTTTTTCAACAGATGTCACTGCTAATAAACTATGATCATGCACCCTGGTGCGAAGTGGAAGAACCTTGGTTTGAAGAAGTTTTGTATTCATAACTTATTTTTTGTTTACTAAATTATGTTCATTCATTTTTTGGGTTGGGAATATTGATCTTTTCTTTCCGCCATTTTGAATTTAGCCACTCATGAATTTCTGTAATTAATTTTCCGCCTATCACAGGCTTTTTCCTAGATTCTGAGTGTCACTTTTATGTTAACCAATAAAACCCTGTGGGTATGTCTTGATTATTCATGAAAGGTCTCAAACTTTCCCCGAGGGTTTATAAACTGCGGATTTTTACGTCTCTTGGCCATTTGATCGTCATCTAATTAAGTGTGTGTGTGTGTGAAGCAGGAGGCGGGAGGCGCCTCTTTCATCAGGCAGCAGTCCTACAGCAAGGTAATGGCCTATTAACATCTTTATTTCTTGCTAGCTCCACAGTTTAACATGAGGGAGAGGTCCGAAACTTTAACTATGTAGCCTACTTTCTGAAAATGTAATTTCTGCCGGCTTATGCAATAACTGCATAATATCTTTAACTGTAAATCGGGGATAGGGAGTGATGTACCCTCTCGAGCTCCCCTTCATGCTGGTTTGAGGTGACTACGTTTTGTAACTGGTTTTCTTCCTTTCCGTAAAGTCTTAATTAATCTTATACGAGTCACCTCCATAGTTTGGGAATAGCCCCTGTTTCATCAGCCTAGTGCCCTTTAGGTTCTAAGAATTCATGTCTAGGAGTGCAAGCATTTGCCTCCTTTCATTTTGTGTTCGGGCCATTTATTTAACTGTTATTTCTTTTACACGAAGGCCCTATATATTGGGTACTTGATACCCCTGTTTCAATTTGTAAGCTGGGCCATGGAAGGCCAAAAGGTGTTGCCTTGAATAGGATTGAAAACAGAGCCTGTTAGCTCTTTTTCAAAGTAAGATTACTGAATGCCTGGAAAGATACTCACATTTCGCTCGACTAATCCCTTCGATATTCAATTGACAAATGCGCAGCGATGGTCCAATTCTACGGACTTGAAGGTCCTGAAAAGGACTACACATCTCCTTGTTCGCTCTTTGACCGAGAGGTCGTTTCCGACAGTTCGGTCTCATCTTAACACTGCTGCTTTCTTAGCACCACCCGGGGGACACGTGTAGGGCAGTGTAGTGGTTAAACCTACGGTTGTTTTCTGAATTCTCTACTCCATTCAAAGAAGGAAAACTAAAGCCGCAATAAAAAGTATGAAACTTGGAAAAGCTGCAGGATTTGATGGAATTTATCCTGAATTTTTGGCTCATTGTGGACCAGCCACAATAAAATGGTTAACCAACTTCTTCACTAATATTCTGCAAACTGTAAACATATCACCTCTGATGAAGAAAACAAAGATAATAGCCATACTGAAACCAAATAAAGATCCATCTAAAGTGGAAAGCTACCGTCCAATAGCTCTTCTAAATGTTACATATAAACTCCTTGAGCGACTGATCGACAATAGAATTTATGAAACAATCAACAGCTACATCCCTATAGAGCAAGCAGGATTTAGACCTGGAAGAAGTTGCAGTGATCAAGTACTGTCTCTCACCACATGTATCAAAAATGTATATGAGAGGAAATCAGTAAGCATGGCTGCCTTTTTGGATCTATCAGCTGCCTGTGATACTGTCTGGCGAGAAGGACTCCTAAAGTTTTTGAGTGTGCTCCCATGTCGTAAACTTACGGCCTTACTTAGCAATATGCTCAGTAACAGGTACTTCCAGATCTATGCTGATAATTACAGAAGTAGAGTGTTTAAATTAAACGATGGTTTACCTCAAGGATCAGTCCTTGCCCCCCTTCTTTTCAGTCTGTACATATATGACCTCCCAGAAACATCATCAAGAAAATTCATTTATGCTGATGACATTTGTTTGGTGACTCAGTGCTCCAACTTTTATGATGCTGAAACTACTTTAGCCACTGATCTGGAAGCCTTGGATGTATACTTCAAGAAATGGTGCCTTCACCTAAATCCTCAAAAAACAGGTATATCTACATTCCACTTACGCAACAGACAGTCTAATTACAAACCAACAGTCAGATTCCGAGGTGAAGTGTTGCCGTTCTGCAGTACTCCAAAATACTTGGGAATAACACTTGAAAGAACTTTGACTTTCAAGCAACATCTCTCAAATGTAGCTGCTAAAGTAAAAACCAGAAATAATATTCTTCAGAAACTTGCTGGTACATCATGGGGAGCCAATACTCATGTTCTAAGATCAACAGCATTAGCCTTATCATATTCTGTTGCTGAATACTGCTGCCCCTCTTGGATCAATAGTGTTCACACAAAGAAGATCGATGTACAACTCAATCAGGCAATGCGGATAATCACGGGTTGCATTCGGAGCACGAACACACTATGGCTTCCTGTTCCCAGCAATATTCCACCTCCAGCCCTAAGACGATCAGAAGCTCTCCTAAAGGTTTGGAAGAACATTCAGCAGAACCCCCAACTACCCATCCATCAAGATATTACGCACACTGAACATCAACGACTGAAATCAAGGAAACCACCCTGGCGTACAGCAATGGATCTTGAAAGAACCTCTTTTCATGTTAACAGTTCATGGAAAGCCAAGTGGGATCAGTCTTCAGTAGTGAACAAACATCTGGTTGAGAATCCTTCTAAACGAGTACAAGGATTTGATCTTCCAAGACGACAGTGGAGAATCATCAATCGGATAAGAACTGAACAAGGCAGTTGTGGTTATCTGTTGTGCAAATGGGGTTGGACTAGCTCTGCAGATTGTGATTGTGATGTCTCTTCTCAGTCAATCCACCATATTGTTGCTGACTGTCCAATTCGAGCTTTCAAAGGAACACTTATTGACATTCACCGCACATCGGATGAAGCAGTTGATTGGGTCAGAATGCTAGACCTTGAGTAATAGTATTGTACGGACTTGTGACTATGCACATTTACCCTGAACTATATACATGTGTGTACATAGATTCATCATACGATAAATAAATAATAAATAAATAACTGGATGCCTTTTGAAGGCTTGATATTGTGAGTTGGGAGCCAGCGCTCCACGTATTGAGCGATTTCTGCCCTGCTATAAATTTGTACTCTTTTGTAATTTTGAGCTGGGAACTCAAAAATTGTAAAAATAGGGGTTTGTAACCCAAGAGCGTGAAAATTCTGAAATCTTGGATCCTTCTAAGTCTTGTTTATAAATTGCTATGTCGTTGTTATCTCACTAAGTGAAAAGTTGTTAAAGTTTGTTTCTTTAAAAATATAACCTTTGCTAAAGTTTTAAATCAATTCGTGACATTTTAGTTAGACCCATTCAGCCCAGCACCTTCTGTCACCTCTGCTGGTTCACGGGTAACCCCGTAACAATTATTATTATTATTATTATTATTATTATTATTATTATTATTATTATTATTATTATTATTACAATTTGCTTTACGTTGAACCGATACAGATATGTCTTACGGCGAGTGGCAAGGAAGCGATTGTTGACTTAATTAAGGTACATTTGCCTGGTGTGAAAATAGGAAACCATGGAAAAACATTCTCAGAGCTGCCGACAGTGGGGTTCGAATCTACTATCTCCCAAACGCAAGATAATACCAATTTAGTTGGTCTGTTATAGGACATTATAAATTTTCCAGCTGACTCATTCCTGATTGCCAGCGTTTCGTCCCAGTGTGCTAAGTTGGGCTCATCAGTTGGTAAATAACACACCTACCTAGACGCATGGCTAGTGCATACCGCGGAGGCCACTGCGTAGGCTACTTGGAGCCACCGGCTGTGCCAATGCACTATGAGAGACTTTGTCTCATTAAAAAAATGATGCTTGCCTGGCCATCAGATGAAATGAAATGAAACGGCGTATGGCTTTTAGTGCCGGAAGTGTCCGAGGACATGTTCGGCTCGCCAGATGCAGGTCATCCGATTTGACTCCCGTAGGCGACCTGCGCGTCGTGATGAGGATGAAATGATGATGGGAATGATGTCGGGAATCGAACCCGGAACCCCTGTGATCAAAAGGCCAGTACGCTAACCATTTAGCTATGGAGCCGGATGATAGCTGTTAGCTACGTGACCCAAACCGCGCAGCCACTTGCTCGGTAATGTACAGTAGCACAGTGTACAGTGTTTTCGGGGACAGAATAATAAGTGCAGGGTTATGGCCAGCTCGCTCTCCCGATTTAACACCTTGAGACTTCTATTTGAAAGACAGAATGTAACTCTGCACCATAGAGAAACTAAAGAAATTCAATTCTTGCCGAAATTTTGTTCGTAAGTCTGAATTACAGAGAGTGAACTGGAATATCAACCGTACAAGGTAAGAATTTTCAACACTAATGGGATATTTTTAAATATATTTATCAAACTGATTATCCATTAACCGCAGTGCACGGATTTTCTACAGGTGAATGAGAAGAATGTGACGGCGACTGCACTCTCATTTACCGACAGACAGCGAGCGGGAATGGCGGCAACACTTCAGGAACTCGCCCTAGTATTAAAGAGCACAGATGTTTTTGTAAGGCAGACATTCCGACGAGGGTGGGTGGCATCTACTATATACGTGATATGCGCGATATTGCAGTGAATGACAGTGTTGTTTGAGATGCAGGAGTTTTGGGGACACAGTAAGCACCCAGTTTCCGAGTCGAGAGAATTAACCATTTAAGATTAAGAATCCCTCTACCCACCTGGGTATCGATACCGGAAGCCGTACATCAGAACAGTGGAGCTCTAATAATCATTAAGTCTGGAATTCTAACATTTATATTCCTAATTTTTTCAGATTTCGCAAGTTATTGATGTTAGATATTAAAAAGTATGGCCCTGTGGCTTTCGAAGGAAAGATGTACAATTGAAAGGAAATAAAATTTGACCGAAATGTGTGATAGGAAAGTCAAAATTCTCCTGTAGGTAGAGTTCTAATACCTTCACTTCCTCCCACACCTCCATATTTAATGTGTCATTAAGTGCACTTAAGCATCTGAGTTCGATTATTGGTATAATTTCGAGGGATTTCACAATTCACGTTGATGTAACTTTCGAAAAACTTTCTTATTCGTCTCTGTTCTGTGGGCTGTATAACATATTCCGTAGATTTTAAAAGGTTTTTTTTTCTTTTACAGAAATCGTCACCATAATAAAAATTAAGGAGTAGTGTCTGAAAAACGAATGATACAAATAAAACTTCACCATGGTAGTCATTACATGCATAGAGGTCGCTGTAAACCATTGTGAAGAAGTACGCTCTTTACTACTAACGGGGGAACACATGCATGTGTTACACTCGGATTCGGTTGAAATTTGGTAGGAATATTCGTGGGAGGCAGTAGAATGCTAAGGCGAAAGCTGCATGAGCCCAGCGCAAGTTTAAAGGCCAAAATTGAACAAATAAATAGTCGTAAAATTAAGAGTGCCACGGGAGTATCGGGGTGTGGCGGAGAAGTAGGGAGGAGCGAAGCAGCGGACGTGAACCAACCAGTCTATACCGAGCTGCGCCAGCAGCCAGGCAGCGTATAGTTAGCGCGTTCCCCTTAACTTCCCGATCAGATGTGCAAAACATAAATATGAAAACAGCACATGGCAAAACTTAAATATGAAAACAGCACATGAAACAAGTATACAAAGGACGATGTTTGTACAACGATGCCAATAAGATTTGAAAAATTACGAGTAACAGGAACTCGGGCGTATGTATGTGTTTCCTCGTAAGTAACTTAAAATAAGTTCCTTAAACATTAGTATTAACGTGATTGAAACTAGGTAAAATTTGAATATTCAATGGAATTATATCCTCGAATTCTAAAATTGTGAACATACATTCGTTTAATGTCTGGTTTCAGTTAATTATGAATAAGATGCGAACTGATGTTCCAAGTCGTATCTTAAGATTTTACTCGTACTTTTCAGTGTCAGCCTGTCAGCAGTGCAAGTTCACGAAATATCGAACATATTTAAAATAAAATTATAAATTATCGGAGAACACGTGCTGCATTGTTAAGTTTTCATATTTCAAATAACAGGCATGTTTCTAGCAATATTATTGCCTAGTTACTTCCCTCTCCCCAAAATATGAGCACTTCACACCCCTACCTCTACACTCTAATCATACTGTATGTTATTGGGCTAGCCCTATCTCGTTATTTTCCCCAATACTAGTGAATTTAATTCACGGAGGCTATTTCTGACCTTTCCGTTATTGTTTTCAATATACATGATGTGTTCAAATGCTATCGATCATAAAAGACGTCGCAGTTTTCCTGAATACGGATTCTTTAACGTGTCAGTAAATCAATTTTTGCAAATATTTCACATTTATACTCTTTTAAATATCAGTCTTGATATAAAGGCCTAGTGCTTTAACAACTAAGTTACGCAACCAGACAGTTGTTGATTCCATTTGTTGTCCATCACATGCTGAGTGTATAGAAATCATAAACATTATTTCTGTATTCCCTCTTTATTTTCTCCATTCATCGTGAATTTCATCAAGAGAAGGTGTTTCTGATCCACTCTTCACTTAACATTTAATTTAACATGGTTCAGTGGTTCAGATTTGTTTTTGGGGATTTATTTCAAGACAGTCATACATAGAAGCAGTAGCGGCTGTATCGAGTCAGGTGAGAGTTACATAAATGCGGAGTGCGAAGGATCTACAGATACGGGCAAGGGTACGTGATATAATATTTATCACGAAAGCCAGGGGAAATAATTGCCTCCAATGAATTTCAGGATTGGAACCTTGAACAATAAAGTCTGTCCATAGAGAAAGTGATACTAAAGTACCTTTCGTCTCATGACGGTGGACGTATAGAATAAGAAGGAAGATGATCAAAGTTGATTCTTTTACAAAGGAAACGAGAGCTTCAGAAACGAGAAAGTAATTCAAAACAAACTACTTTTGCTCCTTGAAGAGAGTAATATATCTAGTAATGGAGACTAGAATCCAGTGTAGTGTGAGTGTATCGAAAAGGGACCTTATTCATTCATCCTCCTTCATGAGTTCGGTCATTCAGCCAGTTACTGGGACGTCCATGTTCTTTCTTCCCTGTACTTTGAAACTGAAGAGTACATTTTGGGAGACAGCTTGTTTCAAGTCTCTCTGTGTTCAGTCCATCTCTGTTTATACACTGATAGAAGTTTCTAGAGCCCTGATAGTTGTAAATCGTGTTTAATAGTCTCACTGCGGATCCTGGACTAGAAGTGAACAACTTTTGACAGCTCAATTTCTGTTTATCCAGTTCTGCTTTCACCTGTAGAGTAAGGTTGGCGTAGTTGCCATTTCTTGAAACCTTACCTGGGTTTCCTTCCTAATGTTCTTAAAATGTCTTATTACTAGTGGGTTAAGTAGCCTCCGTGGCTCAGGCGGCAGCGCGTCGGCCTCTCACCGCTGGATACCGTGGCTCAAATCCCGGTCACTCCATGTGAGATTTGTGCTGGACAAAGCGGAGTCGGGACAGGTTTTTCTTCGCATACTCCGATTTTCCCCTTCGGTTTCATTCCAGCAACACTCTCCACTAACATTGCATTTCATCTGTCAGTCATTTATAATTGCCCCAGCAGAGTGCGACAGGCTTCGGCAGCCGGCACAATTCCTATCCTCGTCGCTAGATGGGGCTTCATTCATTCCATTCCTGACCAGATCGAATGACTGGAAACAGGCCGTGGATTTTCATTAGTGGGTTAACGTCGCATTAACAATTCGGAGGTTATCGGCGACGCAAGGAAAATGGGAAAGGGCTACGTCTGATCTTTACAGTACAACCCAGTATTTTCATGGCGTGAAAAATTTTAAACCATGGAAAAATCTCTTCAGTCCTCCCGACGGTGGGACTCGAACCGACCATCTGCCGAATACAAGCTCAAAGCTACGCGAACCTAACCACGCGGCCAGCTCACTCGGTTGTCTTCTTACTTAGTCACATATTGACTGGAATATATTAATTTTATTTTTTAAGTCAGGTTTTCCATCAACGTTTTATTTCACAACCCATTTAATTAAAGTTTTACTTGCACTAACTCTGCCTTCGACCGTACCCTACAGCTTCCTCTGAATACCGTAACTTTCTATTTCTGAAAATTTGAAGTTATAAATCTTTACATACCACCTGTGACTATTCCTCGCTGGATGTAGTATTTTTGTATCTAACTCTTAACACAGGCCATAGCAAAATGTAGTTTCAATCGGTTTCGGTCTCATCTATGGCTACGAGAGCATGGAAGCTGCTGACAAGTGAGGTACGGGAGATGTTAAGTAATGAGTAATGACATTCAGGGAATGTTAGTGTGTAGGGCCATTCTTACTGCAATAGCATTTTCTGCCTACGTGATGAAAGCCATCGCAAACTATCTCAATCCTCATATTGCCTACTATGCTTCATTATGGAGCCGCCATTGACTTTTCGCTTTACTTATAACCACATAACCTTTGGTGGTGCTATCTGAACATCCAGTCAGCCTCAGGGTTGATCATTTAACAGACAGACGTACATATCTGCATATGGTGGAGCAAATACACAGACCATTTGGCCCATAGTTTCTCTTTAGAGTTTTGTATAACAATTATAATAATTATCTGATCATACACAAAGAATAATAATGTGTTAACCTGGAAATATATCAGAAAAGGGATCGTATCTGGTTTTTCTTGAGATTAATGCTTTCTTTATTTAATTATTCGAAATATATCCTTAGATGTACAAAATATTTATACGACGGCTGTCACTAATGTTAATCGTGTATCATTCCTTCACAGTGATTTTTGCACATGGCGTTCTGAACAGTTTAAAAAGTTTTTTCAATCCTAATCATGTATTTTATCACACTGTAGAATCGAATATTCAGATTTGTTGATGGTGTTACTTCGTGTAAGGGTCTTGGAACAATGTGATCAACAGTTTCACGTAATAAGTAGTACTTTGGTAATCTGTTCGAATTATCGGTAAAACGTATATTTCTGGAATACAATTACAGTTACAGTACTATCAGCCACAGGGTAACGTAGCGTAGTGATGAGACAGAAGAAACTGTGGTCTAGTCTCGTATTTGAAGAAGCTCCAAGTGTTCAAACATCGAACGATGATTATCTCCTGAAACCTGTTCAAATACTCCCGGGTTCGAAGACGCAGGGGAAAAATATTTTCCAGCGTGGATAGGAGTTGCCGAAAAAGTCAGTGATTAAGACATTGTCTCTATGGTCCAAGGTCAACTCGAAGATACAGGTAGTGAAGAAGACGCCCCAAAGGACCTTGTATCACATTCAAGTGCCCTTGAATTGACATTACGCTACGTAGTACCAAACGCTGCTGGCATGCCGGCCGAAGTAATATTTATGTGACACTGGCGCGATATCACGTCATCAAGCAAATTTACTTCCTTACAACAAAATAAGTTTACCGATTGTTTTAGTTAAGTCAACGTTATTGTGTTCTCTTAAAAATGTTTAAGCTATCTACATTAAGTGGAAAAGTGAACATTGATAAACAGTCTATTACAAAGTGCAGCAATGACGTGTTCATAGAGCAAGCGTGTTTTGAAAGTACTGAATATGGTACAAAAGTGTTTGTGATTTCTGTTTTTAGCTTGACTTCTGCTGCAGCTACTGTATACATGGGTTGATTTTTTAATAGTGGCAACTATGCTGTAACAATGTTGTGAAACGTAGCCAGGCAATATAATGTATACATGAGGTAGCTTAGATGGTGTTATAAAGAATACCGTTCCCCGAGGAAGATGCGGAGTATTACGAACTTGGCAGCAACACTAAGAAGAAAACTAGGACACTTCCTGACTAACCCACCCGTCATTCTGCATGATAGTGCAAGGCCGCATGGAGCAGGAGCTGTGACTGAGTTGTTCAATCACTGGGGCTGCGAAGTGCTTAACCACCCCGCTCATACTCCAGATCTCAACCCTGCGACTACGATCTCATCCCTGAAATGAAAGCACCACCTCGAGTGGTCCGCTTCCGAACAGTGGATGACATTCTTCAGGCCACCGACCACTCCGTCCGCGACCTCAGAGATCAGGTGCTCTCAGCGGCATACAACGGCTTACACATCGCTGGAAATGAGTGTTACACAACGGTGGTGATTACTTTGAAGGCCTGTAAAACGCCTAACGTTGTAAGTATGTTATGTATTTAAATAAAAATGTTTCCACTTATTAATCAACCCATGTATGTATTTAATGACCACTGCGCTGTATTGTATTTGGATTCTATTCCGTTAAATGTTTGCTTAACGAATTATTTCTAAGTAAAATAATATGATTAAATCTGTACTTAACACTATAAGCGGAATTTGACTCTTATTTTCCTCTATCACGCATTCTTTGCGAATTATCCAAAATTTCGGATTTGCGTGGTTCGGATAGCTGGGGTTCTGCTGTATAATGTGAAGTCTATCTGCTAAGCTTCATTTTTTATACTTTACAGGGACGAGTGCTGAAAACGAAGTGACCGTAGTTTGTATATGTTAGAAGCGGTTTAAAAACATTCGTAAGTAAACAATTCGCCACCATCAGTTCACGCGCTGTACCGAAGATTCCAGGCCCAGACTTCTCAGCCATTTACTTGGCCTTGCTCTTATTGGAATTATTAGTCGGTGTCATGTAGGGTGTTCTGGAAAAGTTTCAATTTGTACAGAGGAGGGCGCATGCGTCAAAAAATGGAGTAAAAGTCTTACACACATTGGGGATGATAGTATTTCAGATGAACAGTTTAGATTTAGGAAGGGAAGAGGAACACAAGAAGCCATTCTTAGTCTCAGAGTAATTATCGAAAAATCTCTAGAACTAGACAAACTAATGCGTACATTGTAAAAGAGAAAGCTTTTGATAACGTAATCTGGAATGTGCTATTTGATATCCTAAGAAAGCTGAAAATAGATTAAAGGGACAGAAGAATACTCTACCGCTTTTACAAGAACCAGACAACATTGATAAGCAAACAAAGATTTGAAGTTAAAATTTAAAAGGGCATAAGACAAGGATCTAGATAAAAGACGCCATAAAGGAATTGTTAGTTACCAACAATCATGGCATGTATGATAATGGCAAACTGTACAGTACCATACGATCTGCTGATGATATAGCACTGATAACTTTCTTTTTTTCTTTCCTTCTTTCTTTCTTTCTTTCTTTCTTTCTTTCTTTCTTAATCTGTTTACCATCTAGGGATGGTTTGTCCCGCGGACTCAGGGAGGGATCCCACCTCTACCACCTCAGGGACAGTGTTCTAGAGCGTGAGACTTTGAGTCGGAGGGATGAAGCTGGCGAGGAGGACCAGTACCTCGCCCAGGCGGCCTCACCTGCTATGCTGAACAGGGGCCTTGTTGGGGAATGGGAAGATTGGAAGGGATAGTCAAGGAAGAGGAAATGAAGTGGCCGTGGCCTTAAGTTAGATACCATGCCGGCATTTGCCTGGAGGAGAACTCGGAAACCACGGAAAACCACTTCGAGGATGGCTGAGGTGGGAATCCCCCCCAAACTCCTCTACTCAGTTAACCTGCCGAGGCTGATGGACTCCGTTTCAGCCCTCGTAACACTAGCACTGAGGACATGGACATGGGAAATGCACTAAATCACATGAACGAATTGCAGAGAGGTGCGGCATGAGAATAAGCAAAAAAAAAGAAGACCAATATAATGACCTGTACAAGGGATAATTACCAAACTGCCAATGTGATGATGGACGGAGAAAAACTAGATAAAGTAAAGAATGTCAAATAACTAGGAAGTCTGAATCTGACGGAAAAATGTACGAGAGGAATAAACGCGCGGTTTGCACAGGCGAAGGGAGCTTTCTCAAAAATAAGTCTTTACTAACTTCTAAGCCCATCTGCATGCAGGTACGAAAACACTTCCTGAAATGTTTTGTATGGAGTTTTGTAAGCTAAGGCTCAGAAACATGGACTCTGCGAAAATAAGAAATGATGAAACTCAAGGCCTTTCAGATGCGGTGCTGGTGTCGACTGTGACCGATAGAGTCACAAAAGAGATCGTTCTCAAAAGAGCAAATGAGTCAAGCAGCACGGCTGAAACCTTGAACAAAAGAAGAAATACGAGGGTCGAGTCATAAGTCATGGCAACTAATTTTTTCTCGCGAACAGGAAACAAAACGGAAAATCTAAAATATGCAATTGGAAATATAGGGCATGTACTTATGCATAGTACCTGAAGACAAATTCTGACTTCAGGAGATTCTCGTAGGAAGGTGACAGAACACAGGCCATTGGTAAACATTGTTTTATTATGGTATAGACAGCAAATACACAAAACTACGTACAAAGGACAAGTCTCCACTGGTTACTGACCTTCGAAATAACACTGATCGATCACCATTATCCGTACATCTTTGTCCATATGGACACTGGACTGCCTGGGCGAAGCAATTCGGCAGTTGATACTCTACCCCGTTTGAACGTCTCCACCCACTCGCCACTGTTCTATAGGGCATGGCATGCACACCTAATGCTTCCCGCAGCTCTGCATGGCATTGGCGTGCACATCTGCCGCGGAGAACTGCTATTTTAATATACGATTTTTGCTCCTGCTTGTTGACTTCCATTTTGTGACGCTCTCACTCACACACTGAACTTGGAAGCATGCTTGGACCCACACTGTTGTTTACATACACCATCTAGTGGCATCATACGCAAGTACATACCGTACGTTTCCAAATGCATATCTTAGATTTTCTATGATGTCTCCTGTTCGCGAGAAAAAAATAGTTGCCATGACTTATGACTCGACCTACGTAACTTCGTTTGCCACTTACTTCGTCATCTGACTGGTGCACCACTATATATAAAGGGAAAATGGAAGGTAGAACGAGCGAAGGAAGACCTGTAGTGCAATTTATCGACAACATTAAAAGCAAGCACACCTATTGCCACTTGAAGCTGCTTGAAAAGAACGGAAACGCTTGAAAGATACGCATGTTACCCACCAACCTTAGGATTGAGGAGGATAATAAGAAGACACATTGGTCCTAATATTTTTCTGAGAAATGAGCAGATGTTTACCTTCACTGGAAAAACAGCATATCTTTTACTGTGATGTCTCTTTCAAGAAACAAATAAGGAAACGGAATGCATCCTTTTGTCACTACGTATTAGGCAACATACATTTGTTTGTGTTTGAGTCAAAGAAACCTGAACTTGTTCCACACTGTACAGTAATATTACTGTACCAGTTTGGAAAGTTATTTTCTTATCTGTTGAATCGGAGCATGTATTGTAACAGCAATAGCGTACTGTTGCCTTTTTCAGTTTTATGACTTATCCATTAGATTATCTAATTTTTCTTTTGGCCTTACAGCATACGCCATTAGATTATTTAATTTATCTTCTGGCCTTACAGCGTACGAACAACAGAAACCACAGTACCGAGCGAGTTGGCAGTGCGGTTAGGGTCGCGTACGCGTGAGCTGGCGTTCGGGAGATAGTGGGTTAGGATCTCAGTGTCGGCAGCCCTGATGTTCAATTTCCGTGGTTTTCCATTTCCACACCAGACAAATGCTGGGGCTGTACCTTAAATCAGGCAAAGGCCGCTACCTTTCCACTCCTAGGCTTTCCCCATCCTTCCATCGTCGAAAACCTTCCATGTGTCAATGCGGCATTAAAAAAGTAACAAAAGAAACCACAGTTGCCTTGGTCACTTTCTGCTTTGCTTTTCCTTCCTTCCATGACCATTCGCCTCACGTGATTCACCCTCGACAATAAGATCATAAGCACACAATATCCATCGAGTCAATTCCTAATTTAGTCTTCATCTGCTCATTGCGACTGCCGTTGTTCTCACCTGTTTGTAGCCTACTAGTAAGCATTCTCTTTCCTTTCATAATTTTTACTTTATTATTATTATTATTATTATTATTATTATTATTATTATTATTATTATTATTATTATTATTTGTTTAATTTGAAAACCTTTCTTTCAGGAATTTCGGATTAGTTACCGGTGTATTATAAATTAATCTATAGATAGGAATGTTCGGATTCTCCGTTGTTCCAGCTGGATTATAGAAATTTTCTCTGCAGTGCGCCACCAGCAATACTCTCACATGGACTTACAATATGAGAGGGGGAAATTCCTACCACATATGGGAACTGAACCATGGAACATCGGCACAAAAGTTAAAGCCATATTCTTGACTGAGTTAGTAACTTCCGAAATTTATTTTCAGACAGGGCGAACAATTTTCTGATTAAAGAAATGCCCGTTTCAATTAAACTGTATTGTAGCTGTTTGGTTTCTCAGCAACTCCATTAGTATGGTGAAGAGTTCTCCATTATCTGACAAAAGACTGGGCACCTTCTCTGAATGACTAATGCCAAGGTACATGCCAGAGACTGATATTCCTCTCCAGACTCCGAGAATCTCGGCCCAACCCGTACATTTCAAGGCTCGGCCCCTTAATATGTATAAGCATCTGCAGTGGATACATACAGTCGAAAGAATCAGGACCATTGTTTCTATTGTATAATGGTTTCAAGTGAAATGCTTTAGTCATCACATATACAAGCAGCGTTTATCACTTCTACTCTAAGCTTACATAACACAGCCGTGAGTGACGCCTGTCTGTGTTTTGACATGTTCCATCAGCAACATACAGAGTATTACCTGCTGTAACACTCTATAAATATTTTATAACTAGCCAAATAAAGTCAGATCCACAAGTCTGCCACCGTTGTCCGGTGTTAAATGTTGGTAGCTTCCCGCACTGTTGGTCTGAGGTCGAATTCTCCCTCGGCCACAAATTAAATCAGGGTTGAAGAACTGGAGCAGAGTGCGATCAGCCTCTTGTAATGTAATGAAGAAGAGAATGTGGTAATAATTCCACTCTCTGCCATCCTCTAAGTGGCTTTACGTACACTCCCACTGAACTCGAGTTGATTTTTACACACAGCATATTTTGATATAGCTGGTGTAAAAGTTACTGGAAATTCTGTTAAGTTTACTGCCATACTGATCCAAGTCATTAGTTCATTTGCTGTTCCAGAGGTAGCATATTTGTAAAGAACAAGTGAAGAGAGGTGTTTCCTTCACAGTAATGCTGAAGTAAGTGGTATATTACTGCAATTACAATTGATCAAACAGTTAACGAAAATGAGCAATGATTTTGGATCTTCTGATGAAAAATATGTTCCTCAACATCATCTGAATCGTTTGAAGAATTTAACCACGGTAAGTTATATTGTTTTAAATATGTTTCGTATTTAATATTTAATATTCAAATATAAGGTAGTAATACATTAAGATTTTTCCCTATAAGCCTGTAAGCTTCATTTCCTCTATTATTTTCAGATGGATTTGGTCTACTATGATTCTGAACCTCTCATATAAAACTGAACTTTTGTCGAATACCTTTGAATTTTTGTCCCATCGCAGATCTATCTCTATTATATACAGTAGTTTTATGGCATCGACCAGATATGTCTGTTCTTTGGCTTTGAGGATAAGAAAATGATTGAAGTCTGAGCGATGCAAGTAACATAATTCCTTATGCAGCCATTCCTAGTGATAAAAGGTATGGAAATATGGATTGTTGGATCATTTCGTGAACATAATTACAGTGGGCTTGGGAGACCAATATCTAATAGACTAACAATTTCTATTTCAGTGAGGAAAGCAATTGGCCAATAGCTTCGCTCTTCCTCACTTCCGTAACATATCTCTTAAAGTGTTAACAAGAGATGAAAACATGTATCTAAGTAGTAAAATCCATGACAAAACATGTTGCTCATGGAGGCATGTGAATCCCGATGGATACATAAGATTGCAAATGTTCTTTCTTCATCGGACCGGACAATCGAATTTCTGTCTCCAAAGATACCCTCTGTAGATCAGTGACAGATCCCAAGTTCATAAGTTCAAACCTAACAGAGGTAGTTGGAATTTTGAAAGAAGAAATCCATTGAGCACTCCATTTCGTACAAGTGGTCACATGAAAGATCTCTGGTGACACATTCGTGCATATCCGATAAAAATTAATTAAAACTCAGCTATGGACTGCCTAGTAGGCGCCCATTTCACTGCCATCTGGTAGAATAAACCGGAACGTCAGAATTGACGTGATGGCAGCTTAGATGCTGTGAAATCAAAATGCCTGCACTCCCTGATCTCATACTCATGGGTCGCGGGCCACATGTGACCTGGCGGGGTGTTTCAGAACTACACCGATAAAAATAAACAGGGATGCTATTGGTGTTTTGTTAAGAACGATGGTCCAATCGGGTAGGCGGTGGCAATTTTTTTTTCTCGATAAAATGAGGTTACTTTGTTAGTTCCAGGTGTGCGATTCAAATCGACGAACTCGTCGTATTTGCTATGCCAGAGTGCAGGTCGCTGCCGTGCTTCAGGGAAGAGAAGGGGAGGGAGGGGAAGTGAAGTGTATGATCGATACAGAGATAATGTTCGTTCGACTCGCACAGGATTGTGCATGTCTCTTTCAGGCAACATCCACAGTTCGTTTATTAAACAGCCTTAGCTCCACACACAGTACAAGAACACACTGTAATTAAGACACAGTTATAAGTTAAAGAATGAACCAGACCATTTCTCCTCTCGTCTGTTGGTCGTAGTAACGTTCTTTATTATTTAACAACTCTGCCACCCTATGATTGTGTATTCCCTCATTCACAACATTTCAAACAGAATGAAATACTGAACGAAGGACACAATACGCCCAATGGTTTGATTACAGCAGATGGTCATTATGCCCCCTACCTACGTCAATGCACAGTTTACAGCGGTGTAGTTTTGGATTTTGGGGTCCCTTCCGGATGTGTGGTGCGTCGCGAACGACCAGGGAAGCTGCCTGTATTGTTGGTACAAGTTCATCTTCTCTTTCTACGGGGTTCACGTAGTAGTCAACTTACGCAGAACAAACTGTACACTGCCTACTGAGGCCGGGAAGCGACTAGCGAAACGAACGAGAAACTTGTACCTTGTGCATTCCCACCGAGCATTACCTCCGTCCCCACTTCCCACTTCCCACGTTCCCTCCCTTCCCTTCTCTTCCTCTGACGCACAGCAACAGGCAGCGGCTGGCTCTCTGGCATAGCATTTACGACAACTTCGTCAAAATAACCTCCTTTTCTCAAAAAGAAAAATTTTCTCCGCCAATCCGATTGCATCATTTTTCTTAACATAACACGCAGAGCATCCCTGATATTTTTTGTCGGTATAGTTCTGTTACACACTGTATTTATCATTTATGATAATCACAAAAACAAGACAGAAACCAAAAACAAATTTGTTTGTGATGTTTTTAAACACCAGAATAATAAACATTGGATACTTCAGTTTACAATAACAAATTTACTAGCACTATTTTAATATAACAATTTAACCACTGGAATGTTCGTGCAGAAATTACTATGTAAAAAGAAGCCTTCAACCGGTGATGTGAATGTTTCGGGGCTTGAGAAAATATAACGTGATCGTTTTCTTGCGGTGTTGTTGATGCACCAGAAAACTTTAAACGGAATTAATCGATATTCAACGAATTCCTTGCCAAAGCAAGAAAAACATATTGTACAGGCCTACTACATTCAATAAAATAAGTACCAATGTTTCAACTACCATATATGTAATTTGCGTAATATAAAATGTAAATAGTTTAATGTGTTTTCTTACCTACAAATTACACACACCTATTAACTACTCAGGTAAATAAGAGCTAATACTTCTTCGAAAATTGTCACGTTACCTTAAAAAATACAGTTTAATTTAATTATTCTTAATCCCTACCCCAACATCCTATAAATATACAAATGGCACTTTAAAGGGTTTGCGTTTGTGACCGCCTGCTGTACAAGGTAGCTGGGGACATTCAATTATTATTATTATTATTATTATTATTATTATTATTATTATTATTATTATTATTATTATTATTATTATTATTATTATTATTATTATTATTATTATTATTATTAATCTTATAACAAGACTCTCATTTCGCATATCTATATACATAAAATTTTGTCCGTATACTTCAAATTTTGGCCTCATGGTTATTTAAATTAGGTTTACGAAGGTCGAAAATATGTTCAGTTCAATTTCTGTCTGTCCGTCTGTCTTTCTGTCTGCTTGACTATCATGGGAAAACGGCTCGACAGAATTCCTTGAACCTCGGTATTTATGATAAGAGATATCAGAAGAGTGCGCAACCACGTTTCTTTACAAAATGTTGAACGCACGTCCTTTCTCATATCCGAGGTGTTGCCAAATATTGACGCCCCACAGCGTCCAAAACTAGTCATGGATTCGCGCTTGAAAAATGATCAATTTGCCATTCCGCACAACATATCAATCAATCACCACTGATCTGCATTTAGGACAGTCGCCCAGGTGGCAGTTTACCTATCTGTTGTTTTCCTAGCCTTTTCTTCAATGATTTCAAAGAAATTGTAAATGTATTGAACATCTCCCTTGGTAAGTTATTCTAATCCCTAACTCCCCTTCCTATAAACGAACTTCATTTCTTTGGAATTTTCCAGTTGTCGAATCAAGGAATCCTGGTTGGGGTCTTAACAGTGACTTATATGCCCTCTCCTTTACATCCTTACTACAGTCCCTAAATACACTTGTAAGTACATAGTACATAATAAGCGTTTTCTTGCTGTTTTGCATCACTAGTAAAATAGTGAAATCTGACCTGCCTGGTGCCACACTTTAACAGAATTTCCTAAAGCTTGTGAACGCGTGTGAGTTCACAATCGGATTGTGGCGAGTTTCATTTTCGAATGAATCTACCTTGCATTATCGTTACAATGCATATGAAACCCTTAAAGTAACCCAACGTAATAGAAACCCTGGCCACATCCATTTCCCTTCTTAAATTAGTATCGAACGTATCGATAACCGCAACTTATGGTACAGAGAGTTACAGATTAATCTCTCACCCTCAGTATATATTTACTAACTAGTAGTACCTGCACACTTCACCAGCTTCTACCAGTGTTCGGGGTGAGAAATGCAACGAGTTTTGAGGAAGTTCAAAGATAATTGTATATTACCAACGGAATGGGTCGTATTACGCAATAATACTAAAGTACTGGTGAACCACGCCTATAGAATTAGGCCTATTCAGATTAAAAGAGCAAAACATATTGTGTATGATATAAATAAAATGTGTTCAGAAACTTTCATTACAAACTCCTCAATGTGACTGAGCTGATAACGGGTTGAACTACTGCTACCATTAAAATGTTTTCATTTCTCCCCTGAAGGGGGGAGGCGGGCCTCTTAGATGGTGACGCCGTCTCTCAAGCCGGGAGATTTGTTACGTTGAAGGAGATGCTCGGGGATGGTGAGGGCGTTGGCGGCCGTGGCCTATATTAGGAACTGTCCCGGCATTCACCTTGGTGCAGGAGAATAGAAAACCACGGAAAACTATTCTCAGGACAGCCGACGGTTGGGGCCAGCCATGAGGTTCAGACCTGTCTAACGGGTTGAACTACTACTACTACTACTACTACTACTACTACTAAACGCTTTCATTCCTCCCCTGAAGGGGGAGGCGGGTCTCTTAGACGGTGACGCCGTCTCTCAGGTCGGGAGATTTGTTACGGTGAAGGAGGTGTGCGAAGAAGGTGAGGGGGTGGTCGGCCGTGGCCTATGCTACGAACTGTTCCGGCATTCACCTTAGTGCAAGAGAATGGAAAACCACGGAAAACCATTCTCAGGACAGCCGACAGGTGGGGCCAGGCGTGTAGTCCGGCACTGTGCCCCAGACCCGTCTCCCGAATGCAGAGGCGTAGAGCCAGGGTAAAGCCGTGGCCACCTTTCCTCTGCTCGGTTGGCCGGTTAGAGTACAGAACTGTTGGACCATGGACAAGCCGTGGCCTCTTAAGGGACGAAACCCAAGGGCCGAAACCCACTCTGCATCTACTGACAATAGGAACTCGTGTCCATAAACGTAGCGATTCTGTGCTTAAGCTAGAGGAGTTTTATATTAAGTGTTTAAATCTCTCGCTGCAATTGGGTGAAGGGTCAGTAGTTAATTATTTGTGATTCAGTTAATTACCATTTCTAACAAATGAGCTTTCACTAATTTGGTAACAATGTTCAATTTCAAGAAAAATGGAATAAAAATATTCAGTTATTCCACTAAACCATGACGAATATAAGAACAAGTGTGAGCCATTATAGCATGGTAGTTCGTGGTCCCGCCACTGTAAGCACTGCAAGTGATAATATCCAAAACGTGCTCCTGCAGTTCCGGCAAGCCAGATATAGAAAAGTGCGGGAGACGTTACTCTGCAAGATATTTCAGTGAATAAGTTGAATTTTCTTCGCTTTCAGTTCCTAAACTCAGGTCATTGTGTGTTGTGCACTTCAAACATGTATCTTATGCGCCTTGATTAACTTAATACTTCAGCATGCCGTACTGTTTTGTGCTTGGCTGTAAGTCAGGCTATGATAGGGAAGTTGATGATATGCGATTTTTTCAACACCGAAGGATATAAATCAATTTAAAAAATGGGCCACAGCTATTCCATGGAAGGACACTGAGTTAATGTGTAATAGCTCAATTTGTCATATTCATTTCTGTGATGTTTTGATAGTAAAATAACATAATTTCATATTGAAGAGTGAAAAAGTGGATATCTCTCGTGTAAGATGGAAATTACGTCCAGGAACAGTGCCTCACATTTTCCCTAATCTGCCGAAATACCTTTCAAGTGAGATTAAGTCCCGTGGAATTCCCAACAGGAAAAGGAACCCAGACGTCATCAGGAAAAGAAAGAAGATTGAAGACAGAAGTGCAGCAGCAAATGGGAAATTAAAAGGTCAGTCTAATGATGACCAAAAGTTGGGTCATTCTAGCATGACGAATGTAAGAAGTTGCAGTAAATATCGAAGACTGGGAAAGCTGTGTACCTACATTTTATTGCGCAGTTCGAAACCCTTCGATTAGCTGGGTACGTTGTTAATCACTCTTCTAAATTTATTAAGTGTTCGCTCTGTGCCCTTCCTCTACGTGAGAATAATCAAAGTAAATTTTCATTTTCATTTTCAATGCACTGTTTTTAACACGCCCTTCGAAAAGTGCATGTGACATTCTTTTCAGGGGCGAGAAAGTAATTAATGGAAAACTGAACTCAAGATCGATGTGGGGCGAAAGATTTTTTGATTATATCGATTCTATAGAAAAAATTTCAGTTGATCCTTCAGGAACTGGCTGTTGTCTTCAACATGTTATGGATATAATCCCCAAACTCGTTTATCATTATCTGAATTTCCGATTTTTCTTCAGAACGAAGGAAATCTGGCGAGATTTACAATCTCGAACATCCGCTTAATCTTCACGCTGTATTTCGAAAGTCCAGTAACCGATAAATTGAGTTGGTAAGTAGAGTATCATCTTCAAATAGTTCATGGATATTTGTTTTAATATGCTGGGGTTATGTGTTATTTATCTGTATATGTACACTCCAGTAACTTGTCCTTTCTGCGACATGTGATGAAGGCCGTAGCTCTAATTTCCATGTATGATTTTTTCCATTGTACCCTGCCGTATTATTTTAACTGTAATCCCTCATTGTTTTTTAAAACACAATGTATATACTTATGAGTTACGGAGTAATACATATCCGCTGGCATCATTCCTAAGACCAGCTAATCGGTACTGTGGAGCTTGCCCATTCTAGCGCTGCCTGACGGGGTGCGCTTGAACTTGAGGAGTCCTCACACTTGTTCATATATTCGTCGTGCCTAAACATTTTTTTTAAAACAAACCAACATTCACTAATTTGGTAACAATGTTCAATGTCAAGGAAAAAAATATCATTTTGCCTCATTAACAATATTTTCTATACTAAACTTAACAATCTACTTTTCTCTTGTTCAAATGATTGCTCGCATCCTAGTCCAGGACAGCAGCGCTTTCATGTTGCGATTAAACATAACCTTTGTTTACCTGGTTGTACACTATTACACGTGAACTTCACACGCAGATGTAATCGCTCCGTCACGCAGTAGTTGCGGAAATGTTAACGTTCGTTTTGAAGTTGGTGGACATACAGCACGGAAAGTCTACGTTTCAGCGTACAGCTTCTTTTTTTTCCTATTTGCTTTACGTCGCATCGACACAGATAGGTCTTATGGCGGCGATGGGATAGGAAAGGCCTAGGAATGAGAAGGAAGCGGCCGTGGCCTTAATTAAGGTACAGCCCCAGCATTTGCCTGGTGTGAAAGTGGAAAACCACGGGAAACCATCTTCAGGGCTGCAGACTATCTCCCGGATGCAAGCTCATAGCTGCGCGCCCCTAACCGCACGGCCAGCTTCCTTTTAGGAGCTTGTAATGGGCATTTCCGAACACCCCGTATACCCTAAATATCCATACGTACAGCATACTTAAAGCACGTGTTTTATTCCTCAGCAGAGTTTTCAGCGTAAGTAACTACACATTTGTAGGTTAGTGTATTAATCCTGACTTTTATTGATCCGGGCAGCAACGACCCCAGTTAATCCAGTTTAATGATATTTTATTGTGCATGTTATAACTCGTGCACTATCCTCCTTAATGAGTGGCACATGCCTTTCCTGGCGAGACCTAGTGTTCACAGTGCATTCACTATGTCTTCTAGTATTGCCTAGAGCAATTTTGTTACTTGCATTGATCTGTCTCAGTCTTATCCTTGGCTTTGACAATATGAAAGTGACTGACGTACAGTATGGGCGATGCTAGTAATGCAATTCCGTATGCAGCCAGTCTCTGCTATGAATGGTGTGAAATTGTTGCTCATAGGGTCGGTTGGTGCATGCATTTCAGTGGGCTTGGCAGACTGATATGTAATAGCAATTTTTGGCTATTGAGGAAAGCAACGGGAAAGTCTCTCACTCCTCATTTCCTTCGTACGCCTCTTCAGTGATGCCTGCGCCATCTATGACAGCTAATGGTGGAGCTGATGAGGATCCAACCAGCCTTTGGGCTGAGGTCTGAACATATACATACAACGAGTGGCACACCACGCGATCCAGGACCGTGTCATCTATCGAGTTCCGAAGAATGCATGGTTACAACTTTTCCTTACATGCCCGTATGATCATGCATTTATTAACCATAAATCTATATAAACACCACTATAAGCCTATTAATGGCCTTGTAATACTACAACGCTCAGTATGCCTACTCAGTAGTAGACATTCAGAGGTCTACCATGACCCCTTTCTATGTACTTTTATTTTGTATCCGAATAGTGGAAGAGTGTGGGAAGTACAGTTTGACTTTACGAAGTAAGCTTGCTGTGTGGTTCAGGCCATGTAGCTGATAGCTTGAATTAGGGAGATCATGGGTTCGAAACTCAATATTGGGAGCTCTGAGGTATTTTTTGTTGTTTCTTATTTTCTCTCCCAGCAGATAAGAGGGATTTACCTCAGTGAAGTCCACGCTCGCTTCATTAACTGTCTGAATTGCTGCGACGTTAAGCCACTGGTAAAAAAGAGTTTGACCGTCGGGAAAACCATTGTGAACTATACAGTGACTCGGTACATGTGACAGAGGACTGATGGTAAACATTCGCCTACTAAAGGCTCCTTTGGGAGGACACCAGTGAGTTTATCGCCTGGTGTGTTTTGAGGCATTCGGTGAATGGTGCCAGGAAAATTCACCCGCTCAACGTGTGATGGACAGAAGGGTGAATGTTTCTCCTTCCACTGTGAAAACGACTACCTAAAACCGTCTAGGGATGCGGTGCGTTCGCAAGGCTCGCGAACACTATCTTCTCCCACGCCACATTGTCGCACGCAAAACCAACTTCAGGAACTTTATGAAGTATCCCTGGTTGGGTCAAAATGGAAAAGTGTGTTTGCAATAGACAAAGTATACACTTACCTAACTGCCACTTTTCGCAGTTGATCTATTACGTACCGCGACACCGATGCGAGGGGGCGTAGCAACGTTTTTCACCACTGTCAGAACACTTTTCCAACAGCCTTCATAGCTGTCAACGGATTCTGCTATACAGAGAATTTGTCGATATATAAAATTGAAAAAAGTTGTGAGGAAAAACACTCCCTACTAACAAGGAACCTGTGTGTAGCTTCTATCTACCGTAGGACGTCGTTCGTTTGCACGAAAAGAACACTCCGAATGTGCGCATTCGCATGGACATGTCGTCAAGCTATACTGACAGAACATTTATCACGAGATGAAACTTATTTTTTAACAATTTGTTTTACGTCGCAGCGACACAGATAGGTTTTATGGGGATGAACGGATAGGAAAGTCTTAGGAGTGGGAAGGAAGCGGCCGGGGCCTTAATTAAGGTTCAGTCCTAGCATTTGTCTGATATCAAAATAATACACCACGGAAAACCTCTTCAAGGCTCCCGACAGTGAAGCTCGAACCCACTATCTCCCAAATCCAAGCTCACAGCTGCGAGATGAAACAGGATACATGTTATCTCATTTCAGAACATGCCAGTAAAAGTCCCTGACGCCAAGTCCTGCATGACATTCGAAAGGACGTCTGAAATTTCACTGTTCACGCACCCCCACTGGTGGTTAAGAAGGTTGTTCTGAGAACTGGGATAGCTTTTCCTCGTCCGCTTTCCAACGCAATTTACTGCAGTGGAAACTACGATGTAGAGCGATAATGATCTGTTCGAATTCAATCGTTGGATATAACATGCAATTTCATAAAGTAAGGAATTTTTAAAAAATGTTCGAATATATTACTATTATTCCGAAAATCCTTCTGTATTTGCAGCAAGCTCACTTGGCTACTGCAAAGCAGCAGTAGGCCTATCACTTCATAGAGCTCCCTTTATTGATAAACTACATATCCTGAACTCGTAAATACCTCGAACATATCCCTCAATACTTCTCGGAGTTTGATGTTAAAGTTAATTTGGACTTAGAGGAAACCACTAACCCGACATACCTCCAGAACATCACTTTGGGAAAAAGAAGTTAGTTTTCATGAAAATATGATGCATAGAATAAGTTCTTTATAATAGTGAAATGACACAAAGCTGTAAGTGAAAAATATTATAATACCGTACTTTACAATATTAATATTATAATATTACTGTCTGACTTCACTCATTCCTTTTTTTAGATTAACTTTCTCTTTGCGCGAATATCATTGAGGTTGGACGTTATTGTTTTATTAATTTTATCCAACTATTCGCAATGTGTTTATAACTATCACTATTTTATTCTAATAGACAATTATTATTTCAACTAACATCAACTAACATCAACGGAACATCTACAAATACTCAACAAATGAAAGAATGAGCACATTGCACTGTGTAAGTTCCTTGCAGGTAAACTTTTCCCAGAAACAATTGAACCTATAGATATAATGTTTGTTGTGGGTATCTAAAGGGTTCGTATCTTCACATGAGGTTAATGATATTCTGATAATAATTAGAATTAAATCTGATAAAATTTCAAATGTGGGGAACATACAATACCATGCGCTCATTCTCCTTTGAGCAATCATGCCGAGTCGTTGAGAACCACAGTGGCCTATCCTAGATTTTTCAAAACAGTGTTAGATGCATATAACCATCTGGCGAGTACCGATGTGTACCGTATCTAACATTACTTTTTTAAATGTGGGATCGGCCACTCTAGTTCTCAACCACTCGTACTGTATATAAACAGGCTTATTTTTCTCACTCTTTAGCCATTCTTAACAATGTTTTATGGTAACTATGGCAGAGTACACTCGTGTGTTCTAGGGAGTGGTGGTGGTGATTATTGTTTTACGAGGAAGTACAACTGGGCAACCATCCTCTACATAACACTAATCAGAGAGAAAAAAATGGAAGGGGTCCGACACTTCGAAAAATGAAGATATCGGCCAAAGGAAGACAAGGGCCACGAAGGGCATGAAAATGAAAGACTCCCTAGCCCTCGCAAACCTAATAGCATCGGGGTCGGAAAAGAACAAGAGTTAACCATGTGAGGTCGGATAGGATAGATGAAAGTGAGGAGCCTGGCACAAGTAAGTGGAAGCAATGCCAGAACTCAGCTAAGGGCCCCGTGGTCGCCAACCCACGCTCCAAAGTTCAGAGCCCTTAGGGCCCCTTTTAGTCGCCTCTTACGACAGGCAGGGGATACCGTGGGTGTTATTCTACCGCCCCCACCCACAGGGGGTTGTTCTAGGGAGCAAGGACTACTTGCTTCACTCGGGATAGCTAGTTGCCGCTTGAGAAGAGAGCAGTGGCCAGGCGGGTTGCATACCGCGGTGGTTCTTCCAGTAACGGCACAGATATGCTACTATGTGAATGTATGTTGTATTCAGTCCTAAGGCTGGTTGTATCCACAAAAGCTCTGCCATCAGCTGTCATAGATAGCCTAGGCATCACTGAAGAGGCGTACTAGGGAAATGAGGAGCGAGGTAATTTCTCGTTGCTTTCCTCACCGAGCCAGAAGGTGCTCTTACATATCAGTCTGCCGAGCCCACTGAAATGCATGCACCAGCTGACCCTATGAGCAACATTTTCACACCATTCATAGCAGGGACTGGCTGCAGAAGGAATAGCATTACTAGCATCGCTCATACCTCATTCACTTATAGTCAAAGCCAAGGATAAGACAGAGACAGATCAGTGAAAGTAACAAAATTGCTCTAGCCTATACCAGAAGACATAGTGCACTGTAAACACTAGGTCCTGCCAGCAAAGGCATGCCATGTGAATAATAATAATAATAATAATAATAATAATAATAATAATAATAATAATAATAATAATAATAATGGAACATGGATCATGTTTAGCGAGGAGGACACAGATTTTAGTGTATAATAGAGCAAGAAAATTATTCATCGACAAAGGAAAATACATCAATGTGCATATGTCCTGAATAAATACATTTTCACAATTAAGTAACTTAAGTTCTGGGATATGTGTCTTCATTGAAAGAAAACATAGGCTTGAAAGTCATGTGTGACAATAACGTACATCCTCCACTGGCCTTCGGTGCGTATTACGTCATGCACTTCCCCTCCTTGCTCGCTCAGCTGCTCTTGTTCCTCAACAGCGGGGTAGCAAACTGTCTCTGAAGTTGTTTCGCTCTGAGTTGACGCTAGTTGTTATAGGGTACAGCTGTTGAAAATGTTGTCCGTGTGTTGCTCTGATTATGTAGGCCCTCTGAAAACACGTGTTCTACATTAAAAATTCCCAGTTCGATCCCCCCCGTTCAGTTCGGATCGTCGAGGCATTTCGAGAATTTGTTATTTATTAGGGGTAAAGGGATTATAAAGTTCTTCAGTACCACGTTTTAAATTCCAAGAATGCCTGGAAGTGACTAATTAATTCAAGACTATTTGCGATTTTATACCTGCCTTTTCAGGATTTCAATACTTCGACTTCAATTTATTAGTGTAGGAGGTTTCATGAACATCACAAAGCAATTTCTCAGTGGTTGTGGTGCATCCCTAGAACAAAATGTCTCCGAGTGAGAAGTGTTCGAGGAAAGAAGGTGGATTGTAGAAATACAAGCCTACTGTGAGCTGGCAGACTTTCAGTAATTAAAGTGATTGCTAAATCCGTTTCCTACAGTTTTTGCGTTAACGACATATTCTGAGAAACTGTAGTCTATAAATAAATCCTATTGGCTTCTTTACTCTGGCTTTGCTCCGTCAGGGTCGCATGACGTAAGACAAGGAAACATGGATACATAATGTTCCGTTAAATCTTGCTTTGTTTTCAGTGATCTTTGAAACGATAATGATGTGTGCAATTGTATTTTTCCTCAAGAACAACAACGAAGACGACTGAAAAATATGAAATATACATGACCGTGAATACAAACTAAACCAGATATTATTCCAAGAAATGATGGAAGATTTGTCAAACTTTTAAAATAATCAGTACGTCTGTATAAAATTATTTTATTTTCACCAACTGTTTAAGGTGACACTATCACTTTCAGGTTTTCGGCGACACTGGGACGGGAAGGTGCAGGGATTGGGAAAGTAGCGGGCACTCCACCCTTTCCCTCACACTCTTCCGTAAATCATCTATTGTCTCGCATGTGCTTCTGAATTAAATAAAGCGTTTGTTCAATCCTTAGGCATAGGCATAATTCCTCTCCCAACTCCTACTTCTTCACATACTTTGCCCACCTCCTTCTTCCATCACATCTCCCCAACCCGCCCGCATCTCTTGGCCAGAAAGGGCGTTACCCTCTAGGTGGCCCGCCTCACCCCTTCAGGGTGGGGAATGAAAGCATTTATAAATAGATGGAAAGTAGCGGACGCTCCATAGGAACATAGTTGATGGATTTGGGAAGATATTTTTGAACTCGCAATCCCAGGCTTGAGTAATTGCTTCTATAAACACCACACCAGGCATAATAAAATATGGTTTATCACATGGCATTCAGAAGTCTCTATTGTCTAATCCAGGGATGGCGAACCTTTTCAGACTAGTGTGCCATTTTAAGTCTGGTTTATTCTTCTGAAGTGTCTACTGTGCCTATTGTTATTTTCGTTTGGCCTAGGCATCACTGAACAAGTGTACTAGGGAAATGAGGAGTGAGGTAGTTTCCTGTTGCTTTTCTCACCGAGCCAGAAATAGCGCTGTAGAAAGTTTCTTCATGGCCGAAAACTTTATTTGTGGGAGGCTGTTCCACTGTTCTAGTATTAAGTTCTCCGGCTTCTGGACAGAGTATTTACCATCAACAGCACACTCGATTTTCATCAATGCTTCAACAAATTGTACGAATTTGTTCACCCATGTAGTGTTTCCTTGAAATTCAGTCATCTCCATTTCTAAACTGTTAATATCTAACCACTCAAAAAATTGTCCGCAATATCAGTCATTTGTACAATATGAGGTTTTGAAATAAAGTGCGAAATTGGGATAATCTCTTTGCAACTATTTGTCATATAAAATTCAAAACAGTTCGCAGTTACTCACTAAAAATAATTACGCGATGCTGGCAACCACAAGCAAGCCAAACTTCACTAACTGACTGATGTGGGTGAGCGAATGGCCTGTCGGCCGCATCTGACATTTATCTCACTTGACTTCCGGACGTATCAGTGCTGCCATAATGCACTTCCGAATGGAACTAGAATTTAGATTTTCGGTATTTATTTCTTAAACCTGAAACACTGACTATACGATGCACGAGACATGTTTAGTCTATAGTACAAGACGTACATAAAAACCGTATTATGTTTATGTGGTGTGCCACCGAAATCGTGTTCGCGTGTCACCTAGTGACACGCGTGGCATAGGTTCGCCATCCCTGGTCTAATCAAATTCGAAAAACGCCATGTCGGAGTTTAGGACCTCGTTCTGGAGCCGAAAGTAGAGGAGCCCTCTTTGCTTTCTATAGTATGAATTGTGCTATAAACAGAAGATTACAGGTCACATGCCCCACCTTGCCATCTGACCCTGGGGCATTTTTAATCCTTGAAAAAGGGAGATACTGCGTTGGTAAGAATTCCACAATAAAATATGAAAGAATGTTTATACAGCATGTAATGGGTAATGTATACAGAATGATTCAAAGGTGGTGATAGAAAATGTAAGAAACTACTAAGTACCTCCCTCCCGTCGAGGTTGATAAAAGCACGGTACTGTACTGCAGGAATAGCTGAAAGGAAGCACGACACAACGCCTGGTTAGCTCTATTCCCCGTCGCCTTTGCCCCTATGAATCAACCTCTTTCTCAGTTTAGTGCAGGCTGAGTCATCTCAAAGTCGTATTCCTCCGGAAGTGAAGATTTCGAACCCGCGTCCTTCCAGTGACCGAACACACCTTTACTATCTTGGCTAGGTAGCATCCCACGTTTAATTAATAATGAAAAACGGAATAATATTATCCCACGTCAGTTGTGAGTTTAAATAGTCATTCCCTCAATCAATTCATCAGTTTCAAATGTTCATGAGACGACACACACTGTGATGAGGAAGCAAGAACTCTACAGTCTACCGGAAGTCCCTAAACCGTTAGAGGATAAATGTTAACTTGGACTCTGTGCAAGAAGTGCCGAATCCTATTTCACAGAAATTACCGAGCTGAGAATATTTTAAAGAAACTTCGTATCTATGAGAGTGATTGAGTTTCACTTCCATTTGACATGCCATGGACTCATTGGATACAACTTGACGAACAAAGTGGAATTTGATAGGATTCTATCAATATTGGTTTGATTCTCCACAGCGCCACCAACAGTTTATTAAAGAAATAGGTCTGCCTGGATGTGTTTCCTTTTATTTTTGCTGTTTTATTTCTACCGATACATCCAGGTCTTATGGTGACGATGGGTTAGGGTAGGGATAGCAATGGGAAGGAAGTGACCATGGTCATAATTATTGTACAGCCCCAGCACTTTCCTGGTGTAAAAATGGCAAACCATCGAAAACATCTTCAGGGCTGCCGAATGTGGGATTCGAAACAGGTTCTTAACAGGTGTTAACATCGGAAGGGCAGAGTGTGGGGTAGGACTAATCATCGGGAACACAATAGCACGCAACATAGTTTCTGTTAGGCATGGATGATGTTTACAGATTTGGCAGTTGGATGGATTACAGTAAGATAAGAGTCAGTGTATTCACCATGTGAGGGAACAAATGAGAATGAAGTTCATTAGGCAAATTTTCAAAGCACAAAGTGACGCCTTGGTCAGGGTCAAGAGCAAGGACGGGATAGTGCTAATGGGCGATTCCAGTGAGAGAAATTTATTTATTTATTTATTTATTTATTTATTTATTTATTTATTCAAGATCAGCAACAGCATAATGCCGAATTACAAAGATCCGAGCTATGTACAATAGATATGAATCTAAAATGAAAGATATATAAATATTTACAAAGGACACAAATATACACAATAAAAACTGTACAGTCATATATAACACACATTTACATAAACAACGATATTAACAAAGAGAAATACATTTTCAGTAAATACAGGAGCAGAACGGGAAAGAACAAGAAGGAAAATTAAGTCATATGAGAAATATCATAACAGAAGGAAGGAAACGTTTCGAAGATGTCCAGGTTCTTGTTGATAGAGGGGGGGGGGGGTATTAAACATTAATGGAATACGTACAGAAAGGGACCTTTGGATGAGAGAAAGCCGGGAGTAAGGAATATGGAATAGGGTCTTCATTCTGGTACTACGGGGTGGGACGTGGAGGGGGAATAAGGAAGCTAAATCTGGAGACCTAAATAGACCATTAGCTGCTCTGTATAGCAGCTTTAGGTCAGCTACTTTCCTCCGAGTAAAGAGTCTTGAGGTTCAGTCTCCCAAGCACTTGGATAGTGCTTAGGTTGCGACATGCAGGGACCCTGGCTCTGACGATAGCACAGAAAAAAGATTGTACACGGTCAGGGTGGCTGAGGTTTGAAGAAGCAGAAATGGATCAGACTGGAGAGGCATATTCAACAATAGGTAAGATACAGGAAACGTAGAGTGCTCTGAGGGCATTTGCAACTGCGATGTCAGAAAACTTGTAGAGTAAACCAAGGAGTGACACAGCGCGTGATGTAACCCTGTTTATGTGCGAGACAAACAACAATTTACTGTCAAAATGCACTCCTACGTCTTTCTGATTGTCAACAAGAGCAATCGGTTGGTTCAGTAGGTGATATTCGTGTAGAACAGGGGATTTACGAAGTGTGAACGAAATGGTGGAACACTTGGAGGGATGAGGTTTAAGACGCCATGTACTACACCAACCTGACAGTGAATCAAGTGAATTTTGCAATTGGATTGTGTCTGTAGGAGAATCGATCTGCTTGAAGATTTTACAATCATCAGCAAAGAGAAAGATTTCACATGAATGGTGGGAAACAGTATCGATAAGGTCATCAATAAACAGGGCAAAAAGAAGTGGACCTAGGACACTACCCTGCTGGACAACAGAGAGGGTGGTGGTGGGAGAAGAACTGCATCCATCAAGGACCACGCGCTGTAGTCTTTCGCTCAGAAAGCTATTAATTAGAGCTAGGAGTCTCCCATGCACGTTAAACCGTTCAGAAAGTTTGCGTGCAAGAAACGTGTGATCCACGGTATCGAAGGCCTTCGGGATGTCGATATAGCATACATCAAGTTGAGAGCCCGCTTGGTTGGCAGACGTGGCATGATGGAGGAGGATAGGCAAGTTAGTTACGCAGCAGCTTCCAGGAAGGAAACCATGCTGCTGAGGGGGATATATATGGAATTGTAAACGGAAGCAAATGCTGGTGGATGGAATAAAATCGAAGGATAAGAGAAGTTGATGGTTAAATGTGGTAAAGATTGAAAGCAAACAGGAATGGGAAGCGTTTACTGGACTTATATGATAATAAGGGATTAGCACTTACGAATTAACTCTTCAAGCATACGACTGTTCATCGTTATGTATGTGGAGTGGGGGCACCAGATCCAAAAATATACTACATCACAACGATTTTGAATTCAGAAAATCTGTTTGAAATGTGAAGTATTCCCGATGATATAAACCACTATCTGATTTGTAGTGAACTAAGCTTTGGATAGAGAAAGTAAAGTATGTCTTGTAGCGGAATAAATGGCAGAGAATCCCCAGGGCGAGAAAAAGGGGCAGAAGTACATGGATGGACATGGATGGACAGTAAGCAGATTCAGGATGAAGAAAGGGAATGGATGGCATACAAGGATGCTGAAGTAGAAACGACAAGGAAATGCCTAGGAACAACTGCGTGAAACGATGGGAAATGAAAACATTTTGGTGGAATGACAAAATCAGAGCAAGTTGTAAACGAAGGAAGAAGTCGTGTCAAAATAGCGCCAAACATGAACTGGCGTCGATAGGGAATTGTACGTAGAGGAGAGAAACAGAGCGAAACAATGAAATCATTGTAGAGTGCAAGAAGAAATCAAGGGATGATTACTTTTTAATAGCCTGGAAAGGGTTGGTTAATCTGCAAGGAAACATTTCTGGACTGCGATAACGTGTTTTAAAAAAGGAAGAAAGAGGGGAATGATGAGTGTATTTGACGAATCACGTGACGTTGTATATCCTAGGAAATCACTAGACAGCTATAAGGAATATTTTGAATGATACATGAACGTAAATTTCGGTCACTCCATGAGCGATTTAAGCTGGACAAAGCGGAGGCGGGACAGTTTATTATCCGGGTACTCCGGTTTTATCTGTTATCTTTCATTCCAGCAACACTATTCAATATCATTTCATCTGTCAGCCACTAATCACTGTTCCAGAGGAGTGCGACAGGTTTCGGCAGCCGGCACATTTCCCATCTTCGCCGCTAGGTCGACATTGGAAACAGGCTGCGGATACTTTTACATCAAAGTAAAAGGAAATATTTCAGTTGAAGTCCCGAACAATGGAAACAAAGACAGTGAAACTGTGGCAAAGGAAGGGGATAGGATGGTAAATAAATTACATTGTCATAAAACTCCAGGAGTAGTTGAAATTAGACCTGGAAAGGTGAAATATAGTGGAAGGCAGGGATGAAATTGATTAACAGATTAATGCGATTAGCATAGAATGTTAATAAGTTAACTTCTGATAGAAGAAATTAATAATTGTACCAATTTATAACAAGGGAGCAGAAATAATTGCAGCAAGTATCGAGGTATTTCATTGATCAGTGTATCAGCCAAGGTGTTCACAGGTATTTTAGAAAGGAAGGTGTGATGAAGGGGGAGTAACTTGGTGGAACATCAGTGTAGTTTAGAGCACTGAACAGCTGTCAGTACCAAATTTGCAGTATACGTCACGTAATTAAAAACATGCTGTTAAGAATAGATAGCTATTTTCGTGTTTAGTAGATCTTTTGAGTTCATATACCAGAGTACGAAGGGAAAGATGTTAGCGTAATGAGGGATTATGGAATTAGAGGTAGGTTATTATAGGCAATCAAAACCATTTATGTTGAAAATTTGGCCACTCCGAGAATTATTCACCTTCTTCTTGGTCTTTTCTTAATTACCTGAGGTCGATACATTGAAAGACGTTAGTCTAGTTTTCCTTACTCCACGCCTAAGTGTAGGATATATTCGCTATTTTTTTTGCTAGTTGTTTTACGTCGCACCGACACAGATAGGTCTTACGGCGACGATGGGACAGGAAAGGGCTAGGAGTGGGAAGGAAGCGGCCGTGGCCTTAATTAAGGTACAGCCGCAGCATTTGCCTGGTGTGAAAATGGTAAACCACGGAAAACCATTTTCAGGGCTGCCGACAGTGGGGTTCGAACCTACTATCTCCCGAATACTGGATACTGGCCGCACTTAAGCGACTGCAGCTATCGAGCTCGGTATATTCGCTATTGCATATTTCTCTGCTGGTTTGTAGTGTCATGTGTTCTATCTATTTGAAGATTAGAATTAAAACGAACGCAAACCCCAAAACCCCGACCTAGAGGAATTGACCAGACGTGGTTAAAATCAATTGCCCGGCCAGGAATCGAACTCGGAGTCTTCTGAACCGAAGCCAAAGCGCCGGACCTATGGGGCCATTTTTCTGAAAGGTATAAAATGATCAAATGGCAGGAAAGAATTCTGTTTGATGAAAATGTAGTAAGCAATTTCGCCTTTGCAGTCATTGTGATATGAAAATAAAAATTTCTAAGACTAAGTGGTGACAGACTCAGTAGCGGCGATTGGGAATTAGAACTGGGGGAATTGAGGGGGGGAGGGGCGAAATCTACAGATAAAGAAAAAGTTCGCGGGTTTGTGAGATATAGTGGCTAGGCTGGGGAGCATATATGAAAACTGAAAAAGAAGCTACAAAATGTTAAGTTTTTAAGCCCTCTCAATGAATTTCGAAAAAGAGGTAAAGGTTGACAGTTTACCACCATTTTTTTAAAAAAGATTTTGATTCAATGCAGTATAACAAAACTTTTACCAAAGGAACAATATCAAACAACACCTCTGTGTTGTAGTGGTTAGCGTGATTAGCTGCCATCCCCGGAGGCCCGGGTTCGATTCCCGGCTCTGCCACGAAATTTTAAAAGTGGTACGAGGGCTGGAACGGGGTCCACTCAGCCTCGGAAGGTCAACTGAGTAGAGGTGGGTTCGATTCCCTCCTCAGCCATCCTGAAAGTGGTTTTCCGTGGTTTCCCACTTCTCCAGGCAAATGCCGGGATGGTACCTAACATAAGGCCACGGCCACTTCCTTCCCTCTTCCTTGTCTATCCCTTCCAATCTTCCCATTCCTCCACAAGGCCCCTGTTCAGCATAGCAGGTGAGGCGCCTTGGCGAGGTACTGGGTATTCCCCCCAGTTGTACCCCCGACCCAGAGTCTGAAGCTCCAGAACACTGCCCTTGAGGCGGTAGAGGTGCGATCCCTCGCTAAGTCCGACGGAAAAACCGACCCTGGAGGGTAAAGAGATAAAGAATAATAAGGAGAAGAAGAAGAAGAAGAAGAATGGAAATAGCTGATAAAACAACAAGGCTTGTACTATTTGCTTGTTTTAATAATTCATATAATTCCTAGTTTCAGTGGGATAAAATGGAATAAAAATAATATTTTATCCACAAAATGAGGGGGCAACTGACCCACCATCGCTCCGCCAAATCGCCGCTACTAGTGACTGTAGGGACGAAACCCAAGAAGACTGAATGCCAGGAAGGGAAATCGAAACCAGAAGAGGTGGTTTATTTAAAATATAGTGTAGCAAGTAAAATTGAATGATTGGCAGTAAAGCTAATGCAGTGAGCTCGCAGTTTGCGATCAAAAATATTCGTGGTTGGGGATATTTTTTTTTCTGTTTGTTTTACGTCGCACCGACACAGATAGGTCTTATGGCGACATTGGGACAGGAAAAGCCTAGGAATGGGATGGAAGTGGCCGTGGCCTTAATTAAGGTACAGCTCCAGCATTTGCCTGGTGTCAAAATGGGAAACCACAGAAATCCATCTTCAGAGCTGCCTACAATGGGATTCCTACCCACTATCTTCCGGATGTGAGCTCACAGCTGTGCGGCTTATCCACCGTAGTTGTCCAGAATCGTAAGTTCAGGGTACTAGAAGACCTACTTTTATGTTTATAAGTATGATGGCCGCTAAATCCTTTAACACAAAATAACCCTAAAGCTATAAGTAGAATTCCAAGTGCTTCTTATTCAGTAATGAATTGGTCACGTAACTGGTGGATATTACTTACGCCAGCTGAGGGCACAAAACGGGGAAGCAGAGGAAGGTTGCAGTATTAAGTGAACATTTGACTTCCTTGTTTAAGCCCCGTTCTTGAAATATAGAATTTGGAGCCAGGCTTGCGCGAGGTTCAGTGGCCTTGCGAAGATTAAGACATGATAGAAAGGTTCGATGCCTAACAATACCCTATGAAGCAAAATGAACTGTACGAACGGGAACTCTGAATAGCAGAAGAGAAGAAGCGATGAATGGCTTCGTTGCAGCAAGGGAGGGAGGTGACTGAAGGAGAGAAGAAAATGATAGAGCGTATAGAGATGGACGACACAGAGTGAGAGAGAAAGAATGGTGGGACGAGTGAAGAGGACATGCGCACGAAGCAGAGAGAAAGAGAGATGGAGCTGTAATGATGTTGGCATTCCTGCAGATGTTACCGTGACCAAACCGGAGCTGCTCAGTTGTTTGACCTCAGCGGGTCACGGGGCGCACAGGGATTGCCCGCCAAGCAAGCAACACACACTGCGGCCTTTGTACTGTGCGTGCGTTCTCGTGACGTCACGGCCTGTCCATCAGGATCCAACACAACTCGGTTCGGCGCCTCTTGTCTAAACGGCATGGGCTTCGCAGTGCTCGGCGGTCAAGGCCAAGCTTAGTGATTCCCCAACGGTGCAGTTCGCGCTTTAAGCGCACCTTTTTCACACGTCCACACTGATCTTGGAAGTATACTCCACATCGCAAGCTGGATCCTATTAACAGGATTTGCACATCTTTAGAGTGAACATCACGTTTTAATCCTTCGGGATCTACAGCAAATCTACCCATAGAGGTGGAGATAGTAGATAATTTTTTAAAAAGATAAATTATTATTTATCCTCGCGGGAAGAAACAAAATGGATATTTTAATTATTGTAATTGCCATTCATTTATTGCCATTCGTGTCTGAGATGCAATGAAAGGAGCAATATTATCTAATTTAGTCACTTATATTAACAAATTTAGTATGCGAACAACATATGATTTCCACTCGGCCATGCGAAGAATAGCTGCTTTTCTTATGTTCGGTGATCTATCATCCGGTCTGTCGTCAGCGCGCTAAATTTACGACTGTTCTGCTATCCAGTCGGTTGGCCCTTTGTGATAAGGCGGTTCCTATCGCCAGCCCATGAACGATCAACACACTTTCCATTCCGAATTCGCAACATTGTTTTTGCATTTGTAGTACTCAAATTCTTCTCCAAAATCCATCATGTCTCATCGGTAAAACGGGACTCGTGTGTTAACCGTACTCAGTCGACTGATACGCCCGCTGCTCGCCCCGCTGTCCAATAGTAACAGCTATAAACAGACGCAAGCACCGCACTGCCCAAGCGCAATCATATTTTGAATATGTTTTAATAACTGCATTCGAGAGATAATGGGTTAGAACACACTGTAGGCAGCCTTGAAGATGGTTTACCATTTTCACACCAGGCAAATGCTGGGCCTGTACCTTAATTAAGGCACGGCCGCTACCTTCCCAGTCCTAGCCCTTCCCGGTGTCGTTGCCACGCTGAAAAAATGTATCTATTTATAAATTTAAAAAAGTTGTGATTGGATTATCTATTTTATATTCGATATGGCACAATTTGCTTTACATCGCACCGAAACAGATAGGTTTTATGGCGATGATAGGTTAGGAAAGGCCTAGGAGTGGGAAGGAAGCAGCCGTTGACTTAATTAAGTACAGCCTCAGCGTCTGCCTGGTTTGAAAATGGGAAATCACGGAAAACCATCTTCAGGGCTGGCACCATCCCCGAATGTAAGCTCACAGCTGCGCGCACCTAACCGCACGGCCAATTCTATTATATATTCAGCCATGTTTGTGAGCTGTTGCCCATTTACTGTGCCAAGTCTGTTTTGATAGCATTATGCTACTACAAAATAATGATGGAAAGTTCATACCGAGCGACTGGCGGCATGGTTTGGGTCATGTAGCTGTCAGATTGCATTCGGGAGATAGTGGATCCGAGCCCCACTGTCGGCAGTCCTGAAGATGTTTTCGTGGTTTTCCATTTTCACACCAACAAATGCTGGGGCTGTACCTTAATGAATACAACGGTAGCTTTCTTCTCGCTCCTAGCCCCTTCCTATCCCATCGTCGCGATAAGACCCATCGGTGTTGGTACGCCGTAAAGCAAATTGTAAAAAAAATATATACAATATATAGGAACCTCCGTGGCTCAGACGGCAGCGCGTCCAGCCTCTCACCGCTGGATACCGTGGTTCAAATCCCGGTCACTAGATGTGAGATTTGTGCTGGACAAAGCGGAGGCGGGACAGGTTTTTCTCCGGGTACTCCGGTTTTCCCTGTCATCTTTCATTCCAGCAACACTCTCCATTCTCATTTCATAGCATCCATCATTCATTAATAAGTCACTTTGGGAGTGGCGACCCTATCGTACTAATAGCCTATATCTGCTTCATTCATTACATCCCTGACCCGTTCAATGACTGGAAAACAGGTTGTAGGTTTAATAATATACAGTATATAATAAAAACCAGATAAACAAAAAGCCACACCAAAATCTGTAAACTGAAATGAAGCATTAATAGGAAGTTACAAAAGGCTGTATATAGTTTATACAGTAAATAGTGAAAATAAAAACCTACAACCTGTTTTCCAGTCATTGACCGGGTCAGGGATCTAATGAATGAAGCAGATATAGGCTGTTAGTACGGTGGGGTCGCCACTCCCAAAGTGATTTATTAATACATGATAGATGCTATGAAATGAGAATGGAGAGTGTTGCTGGAATGAAAGATGACAGGGAAAACCGGAGTACCCGGAGAAAAACCTGTCCCGCCTCCGCTTTGTCCAGCACAAATCTCACATGGAGTGACCGGGATTTGAACCACGGTATCCAGCGGTGAGAAGCCGACGCGCTGCCGTCTGAGCCACGGAGGCCACTAATTCGTAATAGGTGAAGTTTGTTAACAATGATTTAGGGGCCAAAATGAGTCAATGTGAGTACGTAAGTTATTTAACATTGGAGATTTGTAATACCACGGGCATCAGTGAACGTGTGAACATATTTTCACGAAGAACGTTCCGAAAGTAGGGTCCGCAGCAGTATTTGAGGGGTCCGCAGGCACTTTAAAACATGTAGAATATATAATCAAATTTCTCAATTTTTCATGTTTGTGATAAGAAAATGTGGAATGATAAAAAGCAACTTATTAATTTAGAAATTAGACACTGAAATCTTCAGTAAATCACTTCTAAGGAAGATTTCGTCCACGTGTCAATAGAAAGTATTCCAAAGGAAATCCTGAACGTTATTAAGTCATATTTGCAGAAACCGGACTTGCTACTAACGAAGTATTTCCTAGTGATGTATTAAAGTGCAAGTGAATAAGGGATCCATTTTCTGATGAACTATCAAGAATCGCCTCTCTTCCGCTAGAATGAGATTACTTGGCAGTAGCTAACTTTCATTTGACAGTTCGTTAAAATTAAAGTTTTCACAAATACAACTAACTGCATTTTGGTTATATGGGATGACTGACTAACCTCAACTCTCAAGAAAAGCTTTGCAAATCTCAGAAGTATTCCCCACTACTTATTTTTGTGAAATGGAGCTCTCCCGCCTTTCGTATTTGAAATCAGAGTTAAAAAACAAATTTGAAGTCGAGGGTGACTTTTTTTGAAATCATCAGACATTAATCGACGATTGCAGCTTTTGTGGTATTAGCATGATGCAGATTTAATTGTAAAGCTGTACGTAGTCCACATAAAACTGGATTTCACTGATATTATAATTTCGCTTTTTAAATGTAATAAATCTGTAATGTATCTGAATTACGCCGCTCTTCTTCCATCCTTTCAGTGTGATTTGTGTGGACGTATATTTTATGCCAGGATTAGTCTGTTTAGTCATCGCAAACACATCCATAAACTGAGTTGAACTGGTCAATGTATGCAAGAAGAAGTTATACGTATATACTCGGACCGAGTTACAGCCGACGATCTGAATTACCGTAAGTGAAGACGTCTGACCATCTAGAACTAGATAAACGTATGCGGAATAAATCGGCGAACCTGCCAGGAACCAATCCCAAAGTTATTTGAACTACTATGGCCTTTCAGCCAAAGAACCGGACAGAACGGAGTATAATGTATGTATTAAATCTTCTCTGTTTGATAGAACTTCCGTAATCAGACTACTAAATAAATAATATACTGTTAAAACTACTGTTTGTTTGAAAGATGACTCGTGATTACACAAGGAGTAGTCTCCATAATGCGAGGTCGTAGGAACTGGATTTGAACACGCGTTATCCTGGTCCGGCTGACAGCTAATATTTCGCGCTCAACAGCTGTTGTGAGATATCGTAGAGGTTAATGCACTGTGAATAGAGATCCATAAGTATATACAACATACCGTCCTTGAGATTAAAACGTCCCAATAGAGCTGCACAATGAAGTCGCAAGGCTGTGCTCTGTAAGCAGCATGCTTCCGACGGTGTTGACACTGACATATCTGTTAACGGAGCCTTATCACTACCGAGCTTTCAGTGGAATATGCAGTGAAGGTTATTCCAAGGCAGTGCTTTCTCTGAGTCACCCAATGATACGAGTTTGCATTAGAAATAATAATGATCAAGTGCGCTATACGCCAGCTTCTCTAATTTTCGTCTGCCGTTGGTCCATTCGTCTGCATTTGCACTTGAATAACGCCAAGTCGTGACTTTAAAGCAAGCCAAATACAAGATGGGCCACACACTGCTTGGCAAAATAGCATTCCCGAATAAAATATTTACCACAAACTTTGTATAGTTGTGTGCAACATATTAAATTGGAGTTGACGCACAAACCGTATGTGCTCTCACTTTCTACATCTACAATACACAAGTAGGGGCTGCTTAGCCGAAGAGGTAAAGTCGTGCTTGGTTCGCCTGGAAGGACATGGGTTCGATTCCCCGTCAGGAAGTCGAAAAATTTAAGAATCGCGATTTTCACTTCCGGAGGTGCACGTGGCTCTGAGGTTCACTCAGCCTACACCAAAAGTGAGCCGGGTTAATTCTCGGGGCAAAGGCGGCCGAGCGTAGAGCTAACCACTCTACCCACCAACTGCCGAGGTTCCTATTATTATCAATCAATCACTACTACCTGCATTTAGGGCAGTCGCCCAGGTGGCAGATTCCCTATGTGTTGTTTTCCTAGCCTTTTCTTAAATGGTCGCAAAGAAATTGGAAATTGATTGAACATCTCCCTTGGTAAGTTATTCCAATCCCTAACTCTCCTTCCTATAAACGAATATTTTCCCCAATTTGTCCTCTTGAATTCCAACGTTATCTTCATATTGTGATCTTTCCTACTTTTAAAGACACCACTCAAACTTATTCGCCTACTGATGTCCTCCCACGCCATTTATCCACTGACAGCTCGGAACATACCACTTAATCGAGCAGCTCATCTCCTTTCTACCAAGTCTTACCAGCCCAAACTTTGCAACATTTTTGTAACGCTACTCTTTTGTCGGAAATCACCCAGAACAAATCGAGCTGCTTTTCTTTGGATTCTTTCCAGTTCTTGAATCAAGTAATCCTGGTGAGGGTCCCATACACTGGAGCCATACTCTAGTTGGGGTCTTACCAGAGACTTATATGCCCTCTCCTTTACATCCATACTACAACCCCTAAATACCCTCACAACCATGTGCAGAGATACCCTTCATTAACAATCATATTTATATGATTACCCCAATGAAGGTCTTTTCTTATATTAACACCTAGGTACTTACAATGATCCCCAAAAGGAACTTTCACCCCATCAACCGCAGTAATTAAAACTGAGAGGACTTTTCCTATTTGTGAACCTCACAACCTGACTTTTAACCCCGTTTATCATCATACTATTGTCCACCGTCCATCTCACAACACTATCGAGGTCACTCTGCAGCCGCTCACAATCTTGTAACTTATTTATTACTCTGTACAGAATAACATCATCTGCAAACAACCTTATCTCTGATTCCACTTCTTTACACATATCATTGGTATATATAAGAAAACATGAAGGTCCAATAATACTGCCTTGAGGAGTTCCCCTCTTAATGATTACAGGGTCAGATAAAGCTTCGCCTACTCTAATTCTCTGAGTTCTATTTTCTAGAAATATAGCCACCCATTCAGTCACCCTTTTTTTATAGTCCAATTGCACTCACTTTTGCCCGTAGTCTTCCATGATCTACCCTATCAGATGCCTTAGATAGGTCAATCGCAATACAGTCCATTTGGCCTTCTGAATCCAGGATATCTGCTATGTATGTATGTTTAGTCCTCAGCCCGAAAGCTGGTTGGATCCTCAAGAGCTCCGCCATCAGCTGTCATACTGTAGATGGCCTAGGCATCACTGAAGAGGCGTACTAGGGAAATGAGGAGTGAGGTAGTTTCCCGTTGCTTTCCTCACCGACCCAGAAGTTGCTATTACATATCAGTTTGCTAAGTCCACTGAAATGATTGCACCAACCAACCCTATGAGCAATATTTTCACACCATTCATAGCAGGGACTGGCTGCAGAAGGAATGGCATTACTAGCATCATTCATACCTCAGTCACTTTCATTTTGTCAAAGCCAAGGATAAAGCTGAGACAGATCAATGAAAGTAACAAGATTGCTCTAGCCCACACCAGAAGACATAGTGCACTGTAAACACTATATATATATATATATATATATATCTTGCTGAAATCCTACAAGCTGAGCTTCAGTCGAATAACCTTTCCTAAACCCAAACTGCCTTCTGTCAAACCAGTTATTAATTTTGCAAACATGTCTAATATAATCAGAAAGAATGCTTTCCCAAAGCTTACATACAACGCATGTCAAACTGACTGGCCTGTAATTTTCAGCTTTATGTCTATCACCCTTTCCTTTATACACAGGGGCTACTACAGCAACTCTCCATTCATTTGGTATAGCTCCTTCAACCAAACAATAATCAAATAAATATTTCAGATATGGTACTATATCCCAACCCATTGCCTTTAGTATATCCCCAGAAATCTTTTCAATTCCAGTTGCTTTCCTAGTTTTCAACTTTTGTATCTTACTGTAAATGTCATTGTTATCGTAGGTAAATTTTAATACTTCTTTATTATTACACACCTCCCCTACCTGAACATTATCCTTGTAACCAACAATCTTTACATAACGCTGAGTGAATACTTCTGCCTTTTGAATATCCTCGCATACACACTCCCCTTGCTCATTAATGATTCCTGGATGTCCTTCTTTGAACCTGTTTCTGCCTTAAAGTACCTATACATACCCTTCCATTTTTCACTAAAATTTGTATGACCACGAATTATGCTTGCCATCATATTATCCTTAGCTGACTTCTTTGCTAGATTCAATTTTCTAGTAAGTTCCTTCAATTTCTCCTTACTTCCATAACCATTTCTAACTCTATTTCATTCCAATCTGCACCTCCTTCATAGTCTCTTTATTTCTCTATTACAATAAGGTGGGTCTTTACCATTCCTTACCACCCTTAAAGGTACAAACCTGTTTTCGCATTCCTCAACAATTTCTTCAAACCCATCCCAGAGTCTGTTTACATTTTTATTTACCGTTTTCCACCGATCATAGTTACTTTTTAGAAACTGCCTCATGCCTGCTTTATCAGCTATATGGTACTGCCTAACAGTCCTACTTTTAAGACCTTCCTTTCTATCACATTTATTTTTAACTACCACAAAAACAGCTTCATGATCACTAATACCATCTATTACTTCAGTTTCCCTATAGAGCTCATCTGGTTTTATCAGCACGACATCCAGGATATTTTTCCCTCTGTTTGGTTCCATCACTTTCTGAATCAGCTGTCCTTCCCATATTAACTTATTTGCCATTTGTTGGTCGTGCTTCCTGTCGTTCGCATTCCTATTATCTTTAGAGAAGTGCCTTACACCCAGAATTTCATGTTTTTCATCCTTAGCTTTGAACCTGTTTCTGCCTTAAAGTACCTATACATACCCTTCCATTTTTCACTAAAATTTGTATGACCACGAATTATTTTTGCCATCATATTATCCTTAGCTGACTTCTTTGCTAGATTCAGTTTTCTAGTAAGTTCCTTCAATTTCTCCTTACTTCCATAACCATTTCTAACTCTATTTCGTTCCAATCTGCACCTCCTTCTTAGTCTCTTTATTTCTCTATTATAATAAGGTGGGTCTTTACCATTCCTTACCACCCTTAAAGAATGAATAATCCCCCCTCCCACCATTCCTATCCTATCTCTACGATACACACTCCATTTCCGTGGGAATATTTCTGCATCCATTATATCATTTCTCAGCCATGATTCAACTCCTATTTCAATATATGGTAAGTATATATCTATTAAATTACTTAATTCGATTCCTTTGTTTACAATGCTTCTACAGTTGAGCACTAACAATTTTATGTCATCCCTACTTGATTTCCAGTTCCCTGTTCGCTTAACACCGCTCCCTAGGCCATCCCGTTTCCCTGAATGTACCTCCCTATAACCCTTCTAAACAAGTTTCCTAACTTATATGTACCACTGCGGTATAAGTGAAGGCCATCTGAGCGCAGATCCCTGTTTCCTACCCACCCATTAGGATCTAGAAATCTCACTCCCAGTTTCCCACATACCCACTCCATAGTCTCATTTAAATCCCCAATTACCTTCCAGTCAGTATCCCTCCCACACAGTATTCCACTGATAACAATCTCCGCTTCCTTAAACTTAATCCGTGCTGCATTTACCAGATCCCACACATCCCCAACTATGTTGGTACTTACGAATAGTGAAAGCCTTTACCTTCTACCCTTCCCAGGGCCTTCATGGCCTTTACGGAGACGACTTTGCTTTGCCTTGCACTGCATAAGTAACACAGTTTCAGTACAAAAGCATGATAATATGATATGGAGATAAATTAAGATTCAATCTACATTTCTTGATTTTTGCCTGATTCTTTTCTGTGTATCTTTCTGTAAGTTGTTTTATGTCGCACCGACACAGATAGGTCTTACGGTGACAATGAGATAGGAAAGCCTTCATTAAGGTACATACCCAGTATTTGCCTGGTGTGACAGTGGGAAACCACGGAAAACCATCTTCAGGGCTGCCAACAGTGGGGTTCGAACCCACTATCTCCCGAATACAAGCTCAGAGCTGCGCGTTTCACTTCTGCCAATACAGTACATGTTCGAAATGTATCACTTAAAATGTCCCTCAAACTGTGCCCGCACCGAAGAGGTGTATCATCTAGTTTCGATATTACATTTTCTCGAATTGTTTGTCCTTTTCCAGGTCAATCACCACTTCGTATAGAACGTTAAGGGAATTTTCAGAGTTAACGGCCGGTAAAATAAAAAGACGTCCCAGAAGCCCACTTAATTTCATTCGATGTCGAATTTCACACGTTTACGTTCTTCGAAATAACGTGTAAAGTGAAATTTCCCGCATTCAAGTTCTAAATATACACTGACTGACAGAGCAAATGCAACACCAAGAAGGAGTGGTCAGAACTTTATGCCAATTGCAGGGTAGACTGACGTCACTGAGGTATGCTCATGATGTGAAATGCGCCGCCGTGCTGCGCACGTAGCGAACGATAAATGGGACACGGCGTTGGCGAATGGCCCACTTCGTACCGTGATTTCTCAGCCGACAGTCATTGTAAAACGTGTTGTCGTGTGCCACAGGACACGTGTATAGCTAAAAATGCCAGGCCGCCGTCAACGGAGGCATTTCCAGCAGACAGACGACTTTACGAGGGGTATGGTGATCGGGCTGAGAAGGGCAGGTTGGTCGCTTCGTCAAATCGCAGCCGATACCCATAGGGATGTGTCCGCGGTGCAGCGCCTGTGGCGAAGATGGTTGGCGCAGGGACATGTGGCACGTGCGAGGGGTCCAGCCCGAGTGACGTCAGCACGCGAGGATCGGCGCATCCGCCGCCAAGCGGTGGCAGCCCCGCACGCCACGTCAACCGCCATTCTTCAGCATGTGCAAGACACCCTGGCTGTTCCAATATCGACCAGAACAATTTCCCGTCGATTGGTTGAAGGAGGCCTGCACTCCCGGTGTCCGCTCAGAAGACTACCATTGACTCCACAGCATAGACGTGCACGCGGAACGTCGTGTTCTCCGATGAGTCACGCTTCTGTTCTGTCAGTGATAGTCACCGCAGACGAGTGTGGCGTCGGCGTGGAGAAAGGTCAAATCCGGCAGTAACTGTGGAGCGCCCTACCGCTAGACAACGCGGCATCATGGTTTGGGGCGCTATTGCGTATGATTCCACGTCACCTCTAGTGCGTATTCAAGGCACGTTAAATGCCCACCGCTACGTGCAGCATGTGCTGCGGCCGGTGGCACTCCCGTACCTTCAGGGGCTGCCCAATGCTCTGATTCAGCAGGATAATGCCCGCCCACACACTGCTCGCATCTCCCAACAGGCTCTACGAGGTGTACAGATGCTTCCGTGGCCAGCGTACTCTCCGGATCTCTCACCAATCGAACACGTGTGGGATCTCATTGGACGCCGTTTGCAAACTCTGCCCCAGCCTCGTACGGACGACCAACTGTGGCAAATGGTTGACAGAGAATGGAGAACCATCCCTCAGGATACCATCCGCACTCTTATTGACTCTGTACCTCGATGTGTTTCTGCGTGCATCGCCGCTCGCGGTGGTCCTACATCCTACTGAGTCGATGCCGTGCGCATTGTGTAACCTGCATATCGGTTTGAAATAAACATCAATTATTCGTCCGTACCGTCTCTGTTTTTTCCTCAACTTTCATCCCTTTCGAACCACTCCTTCTTGGTGTTGCATTTGCTCTGACAGTCAGTTTATATCGTCAGAAACTTTTCTCAGTGCATGTAAAACACTCATTTAGGTACTTACCTCATGGCTACACTGGTCATGTGAGCGAGGGAATGCATCGAACGAATGATTCTTGGCTAATATCGATTCCTTGATGGCTGGCGTCGACTGTTTGAATATTGGGCCCTGAACCGAGCATAATCTGTTCATATTACTTAAATAAAGACAGATAAAACATATACAGGTTGATTTTCTTTTAGCAGTGGTAACACCGAGCGAGTTGGCCGTAGGGTAAGTCGCACAGCTGTGAGCTTGCTTTCGGGAGAGAGTGTGGTTGAACCTCACTGTTGGTAGACCTGGAAATGGTTTTCCGCGGTTTCCCATTTTCAAGCAAGGCAAATTTTGGGACTGTACCTTAAATAAAGCCATTGTTAATTCCTTCCAACTCATAGCCCTTTCCTATCTTATCGACGCCGTAAGACCTGTCTGTGTCGGTGAGATGTAAATCAAATTTAAAAAAAGAAAATAGTGGCAACTTTTTATTTTTTTAAAATACATAGCATACGGTACATATAAGACTGTAGGATTTATAGGCCTTAAATGTAGCCACCAGCGTTGCGTACAACGTGTTCCCAGCGACGCGGAAACCTTTCGATACCGTCGCTTCTGCACAATGTTTGGCTGGTGCGAAGAGAGCGGTCGATTGCCTGTAGAGTGTCTTCAACTGTACGGAAGCGAATCCCAAGCTGTGATTCTTTCGTCGAAGCCGGGGATACTTTCTACATAACCCACCCATCATCCTACACGACAATGCAAAGGCGCATGCAGCAGGAGCGGTATCCGACTTGTACAAATCGCTGGGCTGGCAAATTCTCTAGCACCATTCTATATTCTTCGGATTTAAGTCCTTTTCCGTATCTCCTGATTTCATTCGATAGCATTCCATTATTTTGCTTTATAATAATGTTACTGGTTTTAAGTCTCACTTGGTACATTTATATGGTTTTCGGAGACGCCAAGGTGCCAAAAGTTTGTCCCGCAGGAGTTGTTTCATGTGCCAGTAAATCTACTGACAAAAGTCTGACAGGAAATTCTAAGTTCCCATGGAGGGAATTAGATATTTTTCCACCAATAGAGCATGTAAAAAACAGATCATATGTAAGGCTTTTCAGGCGTTTGCTCTATTAACCAGCAAGCGGGCAAAAATTCCATTGTGGAGATTTATCTCTCGTATGCAGTTATCAGTCCGACTCTGTGGTGTAGTGGTTAGCGTGATTAGCTGCCACCCCCGGAGGCCCGGGTTCGATTCCCGGCTCTGCCACGCTCTGCCACGAAATTTGAAAAGCGGTACGAGGGCTGGAACGGGGTCCACTCAGCCTCGGGAGGTCAACTGAGTAGAGGTGGGTTCGATTCCCACCTCAGCCATCCTGGAAGTGGTTTTTCGTGGTTTCTCACTTCTCCTCCAGGCGAATGCCGGGATGGTACCTAACTTAAGGCCACGGCCGCTTCCTTCCCTCTTCCTTGCCTATCCCTTCCAATCTTCCCATCCCTCCACAAGGCCCCTGTTCAGCATAGCAGGTGAGGCCGCCTGGGTACTGATCATACTCCCCAGTTGTATCCCCCGACCAAGAGTCTGAAGCTCCAGGACACTGCTCTTGAGGCGGTAGAGGTGGGATCCCTCGCTAAGTCCGAGGGAAAAACCGAACCTGGAGGGTAAACAGATGATGATGATGATGATGCAGTTATCAGACTGTGCCTCTTATAATGGGCTTTTGATAAGTTCACCTGCATACACCCCAGCGTCAGTGGGTAGGGTCTGACACATCCCACTCTGATGAGTCTAGTGTCAGACCTAAGACGAAACGCTGGTTAATAGAGCAAACGCCTGAAAATCTTTACATCTGATCTGTTTTATAATAGTCTGACATGTACCATCGGACTGAGCCAACCTGCCAAGTTGGGCTCAGAAGGGCAGCGCTCAGTCCGGCTTATTTTGATTAATTCATTTATCTATGTAATAAATTTATACATTCCACTTGTCATTCAATCTTTCATGTTCACCTTTTGAACATTCCTCACCATTGTGCCCGTGGTATTCAACAATTTCTCTAGATTTTTCTCCAGACTCGAGAAAATATCAATATATCATCAAATCCTAAAGTACCAATTTCCTCAGATTAATATTTTTTTAATGCTATTTATTCGGGGCACCATATGTTGTGAACCTGCGTGTATTTGGAAATGGCGGAAGTGTAAAGTGTTGAATGTGAGGAAAGGAACATTAAACACCCAGTCCCCAGGCCAGGGACATTAATCATTTACAATTTAAAACCCCTGACCCGGCCGGGAATCGAACCCGGGGCCGGCGGGTGACAGGCGGACACGTTGCCCCCTACACCGCGGGACCGGACCAGATTAATCTTACCACCTGTTCTCTATTTGCACATTGAAAAGCAGGAGTAAGCTGAGGCTAGGACTGGGAAGGAAGTTTTTTTTTTTTTTTTTTTTTTTTTTTTGCTAGTTGCTTTACGTCGCACCGACACAGATAGGTCTTATGGCGACGATGGGATGGGAAAGGCCTAGGAGTTGGAAGGAAGCGGCCGTGGCCTTAATTAATGTACAGCCCCAGCATTTGCCTGGTGTGAAAATGGGAAACCACGGAAAACCATCTTCAGGGCTGCCGACAGTGGGGCTCGAACCCACGATCTCCCGGATGCAAGCTCACAGCCGCGCGCCTCTACGCACATGGCCAACTCGCCCGGTTGGGAAGGAAGTGGCCGAGGCCTTCATTAAAGTACAACCCCCGAATTTGCAAGGTGTGAAGTTAGGAAACCACGTAAAACCGTCTTCATGGATGCCTATGGTGGTGTTCGAACCCACTGTCTCCCCAATGCAAGCTCACAGCTGTGCTACCGGATACATGTGACGTGCAGCCAACTTCTTCGGATTTGTGACGATCTATTTAGCTGAGTGAGAGTCAAAACGCACCGTTAATAACGTTTGTCACAGGTATGTAACTGTGCAGCAGGAGGTCGTGCCTGACTGATCCGTCAGTAAACCTACCCGTTAATCGTCTCCGCCGTTCCGTCGACACCGCTATTGAGCTGATATTACTTTGTTCTGATCCGTCTGACTCGCTGCGACTTTGTTCTGCGCGTCTCGCTCCTCCCTCCTTTTATTCTTTCCCCTAGTTCAATCTCCCTCATATTTCCCCTATACCTTCTCATCTCAAATCCCCAAGCCATCAGTTTAAGGAAACAACATATATACATCAATACAGAGCTGAAGTATAAAGTGAATTTTGCCATCCGATATGATGCGTGTATCATTCCTCATGATTATTTCAGCCTGTCTGTCGTGTGAAATAAATGGATATAGATAAAATACTACGACTCTCTTAGTCTTTTATGGTATATTCACCACATTTCGATTTGAATTTTTCTTCCAGTCTTTGTTCTTGTAAAATATAAATGATAGCGCTTGATGTTGTTTACAGAAATGCCGAGTTTTGAATGGGAAGAATGCTTATTTTACGTTGCAGCAAATTTCACTGTCTTCACAGTGATGAATGAGAAGAGAGCTACCCTGGCGTTATGAGTAATAATTAACATAGGAATTAAATCGTTTGCCCAAGAAAGTATAACACGAATGGAAGTTGTGATGAGTGACTCGTTTCTCTAGATGAGTTCAGTACTGTGGCCCTGTAAATTACTATGTTCCTATATACCCGATATTCCATATCCGTCGTTAACGTTTGTGTATACTTACTAGAATTTCATTCATTCAAGCAGTAGCGTATCCAGGACTGACCGACGGGGAGGATTATAGTAACAAAATTATGATAGAACATAATGAAGGTGCGTGTGGTGCGCGCATATGTGAGTGTCATTATAAGGACATGACACAAGTAAATTATGTTGATATTCGGATTTCAGTACCGGTACACTACAAATTTTACATTGAAATACAGAACAAGAACAACATGATCATGATGAATAGTTTTACGGTGAATGGTATGTGCAGATTACAATATTAAATCCAGCTTTCGAGGATTCTTAGAAAATAATTCAAGAGATCTGTTGGTTTTACAATTACGTGTCTGTGAAGTCCGGCCCTGCGGTGTAGAGGGCAACGCGTTCGCCTGTCATCTTGCAGCCCCGGGTTCGATTCCCGGCCGGGTCAGGGGTTTCTATTTGTAAAAGATTAATATCCCTTGACTGGGGACTGGGTGTTTGTGTCGTTCTTAATGTTCCTTTCCTCACATTCAACACTTTACACTTGCGCCATTTCCAAATACACTCAGGTTCACAATACATGGTGCAAAGTAGAGGCAAAAGACCTTAGGTCGATGCCCCGAATAAATAGCGTTTCTTTCAAAAACAATTTTTTTTTCAATGTCTCTGTGAATGCTCAAAAGAACTTATCCACTGAGTCGGCATTCACTTGTTTATTGTCAGTTTCTGTTTGTTTTCTTTTGTAAATCTTCCATTGAGGGGGGGTCTTATACCCCGTAACCCCCACGCCCCTGATTCGTAGTAATACAGTAGAAACCCGCTTAACCGAACTTCACTTAACCGAAACCCGGCTTAACCGAAATGCTCTGGCATAATTGTAATTTAATATTTTGCTTTTACCCTCTCGTTCTTAGCCGTCGATATTAGTAATTCTCTTGCTATATGTGCTGAGAGCTACTAGGCGAACCCTACTTTTACACTGACTGACAGAGCAAATGCAACACCAAGAAGGAGTGGTCAGAACTTTATGCCAATTGCAGGGTAGACTGACGTCACTGAGGTATGCTCATGATGTGAAATGCGCCGCTGTGCTGCGCACGTAGCGAACGATAAATGGGACACGGCGTTGGCGAATGGCCCACTTCGTACCGTGATTTCTCAGCTGACAGTCATTGTAGAACGTGTTGTCGTGTGCCACAGGACACGTGTATAGCTAAGAATGCCAGGCCGCCGTCAACGGAGGCATTTCCAGCAGACAGACGACTTTACGAGGGGTATGGTGATCGGGCTGAGAAGGGCAGGTCGGTCGCTTCGTCAAATCGCAACCGATACCCATAGGGATGCGTCCACGGTGCAGCTCCTGTGGCGAAGATGGTTGGCGCAGGGACATGTGGCACGTGGGAGGGGTCCAGGCGCAGCCCGAGTGACGTCAGCACGCGAGGATCGGCGCATCCGCCGCCAAGTGGCGGCAGCCCCGCACGCCACGTCAACCGCCATTCTTCAGCATGCGCAAGACACCCTGGCTGTTCCAATATCGACCAGAACAATTTCCCGTCGATTGGTTGAAGGAGGCCTGCACTCCCGGTGTCCGCTCAGAAGACTACCATTGACTCCACAGCATAGACGTGCACGCCTGGCATGGTGCCGGGCTAGAGCGACTTGGATGAAGGAATGGCGGAACGTCGTGTTCTCCGATGAGTCACGCTTCTGTTCTGTCAGTGATAGTCACCGCAGACGAGTGTGGCGTCGGCGTGGAGAAAGGTCAAATCCGGCAGTAACTGTGGAGCGCCCTACCGCTAGACAACGCGGCATCATGGTTTGGGGCGCTATTGCGTATGATTCCACGTCACCTCTAGTGCGTATTCAAGGCACGTTAAATGCCCACCGCTACGTGCAGCATGTGCTGCGGCCGGTGGCACTCCCGTACCTTCAGGGGCTGCCCAATGCTCTGTTTCAGCAGGATAATGCCCGCCCACACACTGCTCGCATCTCCCAACAGGCTCTACGAGGTGTACAGATGCTTCCGTGGCCAGCGTACTCTCCGGATCTCTCACCAATCGAACACGTGTGGGATCTCATTGGACGCCGTTTGCAAACACTGTCCCAGCCTCGTACGGACGACCAACTGTGGCAAATGGTTGACAGAGAATGGAGAACCATCCCTCAGGACACCATCCGCACTCTTATTGACTCTGTACCTCGACGTGTTTCTGCGTGCATCGCCGCTCGCGGTGGTCCTACATCCTACTGAGTCGATGCCGTGCGCATTGTGTAACCTGCTTATCAGTTTGAAATAAACATCAATTATTCGTCCGTGCCGTCTCTGTTTTATCCCCAACTTTCATCCCTTTCGAACCACTCCTTCTTGGTGTTGCATTTGCTCTGTCAGTCAGTGTATATTATGACATATGGCAGAATGCACGTGTAGCATAAAACAAAACAGTTTCTTACCTTCTAGCTCGTCCCACGTTACATATTTTTCTTGAACAATGAGCTATTATTATTAATTATTATTATTAATATTATTATTATTATTATTATTATTATTATTATTATTATTATTATCATTATTATTATTGGTGTATTATTCGTCATGAAGATTATGCAGACGACTCCGACCTTGACAATAGCAGATCTGAGAATCGAGTTACATTAGATGATGGATTTAATGCTTTAATGCATTGGAGGTAAGCTTGACTTCGAATTTTTATTAAAATACAGTACCTCAAGCTTTAATTACTGTACTGTAATAAAATTACTGTATACAGTATTCAGTTCAATTGTAACAAAAAGTGTTTCATTATTTCAAATCGCTTTGCGCTTTGTTGAACAAAGCAATGAATCTATACCAGCTGATGTATTGTTGATTAAACGGTGGCGCGACATAGCTGCACGACAGCGCTGCACCAAGAAAATTCAGAAGAAAGTCACTGATTCCATACAATCAGTGACATTATGTAAACATTTTAATGTTAATATACAGTATGCACCTTTGCTAAACAGAGTTTATGCATTTTTATTTCGACATTTAACTTAGGAAAATATTTACCGTGTGTCATCCGGAAAACCGCATCAACCGAAGTGGCTCCACCTCCTTTATTTCGGATAAACGGGGTTCTACTGTATGTACATTTTATAAGTAGCATTTATGTATCCACTAGCTTGGTCTGTTACAAAGGACTGTGATTGTTGAGTAATCTCTTTCGTTAATAGACTGTTAATGTTGGAAATAATGAGTCGAAATGTGCAAATATCTTGCCATATGAAGAAATGGATCATTCCGGGATTTTATGGAACAGTGTTTGGACTAGTGTATCATCTCAAGATATATAACAGGTAGTAGAAATGGTAGCAGACCCATGCTTTATAACGAGCTGTCGTGAGTAAACTCACCCACATCATGCCGCTATTCTTCTTCTACACCTTCCCCTTTACCAATTTACTGAGGCTGGCGCTTGATACACATTTGACCCATTTTTACGACTGGGTAACCTTCCCGACGCGATGCCAATCCTTCGTGGAGGAATGTATTCACTGTTGCGTGTTGACAGCGTAGTGTGTTTTATTGTACGCTTGGAACAGCATGATGGTTCTTCTAATCCTGGCACAGCAATGACTCTTCTCTTATGGGTCGCGATCAGTCCAACGCCAAGTCGTCATAGAGTAATAAGGGTTTCTAACTACTCTCAACATACTGAAACAACAGACTGATATATACTTTAAATTCCTTTAAATCGAGTCCCAATAATCCAAATAATAAACTTTTAAAATAATGAGTCCCTATAATTTCTGAATATTGCACTAACATAGTGATGAACCTGGGAGCACTGATCATCCCTCATAACAACAGTTGACTTATTTAAAAGAGTTAGATTCCATTTAAGCATTTTAATAACCTTTCCCTACATGGGAAATACAACCTTAGTTAGATTTATTTTATAAGATAAGTGAAAAACATTTCTTTTACATGAATTCAATATGAGTAATTGCAACAAAAATATTTTTCTTAACAAAATTCAGCTGAAAAACTACGATAATGACAGTTAACTTTCAAACGAGAAAACTTATTTATTCTTGACCAATAAATATTTAAATAATTTAAGACCTTCATTTGGTCTCCTTCATCAACACTAAAATATTAGGTGTTCTAAGAATATTTAGAACACACTGGAAAAGGAGAAAATGTTTTTTGAATGCTGACCGTTGAACAATGCTAATAATATTACCTAGAAGTCATTTTTCCTAACTCACTAGCATAAAGATCATATGTATGAAATTCTAATCAAGGATTCTTAAAATCCCTCATAAATATACATTTCAACGCTGTAATCAAACTAACACTTCAATACAAGTCATCAACACAATAAGATGGACAGACCCATCTTGAGAACAACAGTAATTACGAACGCATTAGGACCTTTGATGAAATCTGAAATAAAACATACATAAATGAATGTCCTTTCTATGCCATGTATTATTATTATTATTATTATTATTATTATTATTATTATTATTATTATTATTATTATTATTATTATTATTATTATTATTATTATTATTATTTTCATCTCAAGTTACTACAATGAGGATAAACTAACACGAAGCAGTCAGGTGAACATCTCTAGTCAACACAACATGCCTTCAGTACTGAATTTACTTTATGAACTTTGTGATAGTACATATATCACACCCTCACACTACATGTAGAAGTGTGAGATATTATTGTCAGTATTCGATTTATTATTATTATTATTATTATTATTATTATTATTATTATTATCAATATTTCATTTGTATATTTTGTCATTAATCTTTGTAAGCTGGAAGGTATCCATATATGTAGTATGAATAATTTGTTTTGCACGAGTGGGAAAACATTGCTATATTGGACTCTGGTAATTTGTATGACTCATGCGGACATCCCAGTCTGATGAGTTGAGCTTGTTGTTGTACTAGGAAAGTTCTATGACTCATGTAAAACACCCGAGAGTTTGTTTATGTCTTGGGAGCAAGAAGAAGTTCAGGGCATGGTCTTGACAAGAGGATCACTCATGATTGGCTGGCAAGGATCAATCTCGGCGAATCATGTGAGACGTGAGGTCTTTATGTACGGCGACATCACAGCGGAAAAAAAAACGGCAACAGACTCTCGGTACGGACAAGAAGGAGTGCTGAGGCTGTACGAAAAGGAAGTAGTGAGGACAGACTGTACGGGAACGAAGTAGTGCTGATACACGGTACTGGAGTGACGCGGCTACAATGATCTGGACTTCAAACGTTCGTGGTACGTAGTCTTGTTATGTTCGTTGAAAGTGGATGATCGACAAATTGTGGAGTGTTTACGCATTAGACATTGTAGCACTTGTGGCGGCCTGGCATTATATGTTGGTGAAAGCTATCTCAGACTTTCCATAATTTATGTTCAGGATCGACAAGCGTGTGTTGCTCAAGTGTATATATCTTTACAACAAGTGTTTAAGTCTGTGAACACAGTATAACGAGGTACAGTATCTGTGTGATGTTATAACTGCCGATTATGATAATCGGCAAGTCGTATTGATATAGAGACAGTGAAGGGTTCTTATCTACATATATGTACATAGTTCAACGAACTAACTACAAATGGTGGTTTAGTTCTCACATTCGTTTTCCCACTGTTTTCATTGTTCTTGTTGTAAATATGGAGTCTTCCAGCAATCTTTTGTTTGTGTATTATAAGTGTATTTTGGTGTGTTGATGAGGTGTTCATGCACGGATTTTATTGAGAATATAGTTAGATATTTTAGAATCAGTGGAGTTATTGATGAACCTAGGTGCAGTTCCTACCTATTTAGTCGTTTTTAGAAGGTTAGGTAAGACCTGAAGCAGATGTACCAGTACGCAGCATTATGTACACGCCCTGGGATATAAAGAATTTTCATGCTCTATCTAAATCCGAGGGATCCATTCTGGTGAACTCTGGCGCCCATATTACGGACATTTCGGTTATTTATGTGTATTAAGTTTTTATACATTTTATTTATGATATATTTTATAATATTTTATTCATGATTTTATTTATCAATATAATTGGTAGTCATCAAAATATTACAACTTCGACTATCACTATGTCAAAGATCATCGTTTACTGTAAATAAATAAAAAATAAATAAATAAATACATAAATAAATGATATGAGAAATGCTACGTCGAAAACTTGCAACTGAAACTTAAAACTATTACATGCATTATATGACAGCTAATTTTACACATACAAAAAGTTATATAAATAAGTTCAAACGGCACTTACTCGTCGTTCAGCGATGCCATCAGAGCACGCTACGGATAATTAACCAGACATAGGGAAGCGTGATGTGGTCTTGGGTTCTCCTTTTGGCATTGTCACTATTATAGTTACTGTTGTCGAAACTTCAACACTCAAAAAAAAAAAAAAAGGAAAATACACAAACAAAATTTCCATTTACTTTTTATATTAAACACTGTTTCTTCTATATATCGGGTCAGCTTACAATTATTTTCATTTAGAAATATTGTTTCCAAAACACATTACTGCATTACTCGGAGACGTCTAGTTTACTTTCTTCCACCCCCCAAGCACGGAAATCTGCGTTCAATGGATCAATACCAGCTGGGCATCCTGGACATATACTGTATACTGGACTTTGGTTATGGTCCCCAAAGTCATTCTCGTTAGGCGTTTTGCATTAAACCCTTATTGACTTGACAGAATAATCACTTCTTACAAAGTGAATATTATTCTTCCATATAAAATTTTCCTTCTTAAACACTGCGAACTGTAGACAAATGTTTCCATCTTTCACTTGCTCTGACTGAAGGCGAACTGTATTATAAAGTCTGTATCTCTCGCTACGTAAATGATCTTACGTATCGCGATGTGAAATGACTTGGTTCTTTGCGGTACAAAATATGAAGTGGATTGTCCCTTCAAAACCAAATAGAACTGACTCAATGTTTGACCATGGCACAAAGTGACGTGAAGTGTTCCTCGTCACTCCGTTGGAACTGGCTTGGGGTAGGGAGATGTTTCCCCTTTTAAGGACTTCCAGTTTCGCGTCGTGGGCAGAATACACAGAATTAAGGGATTCACCCGTCAGCACAAGAAAAATTATTTCGCTTCACCAAGTTAAATTATTAACGAGATTACACAATAATTAACATCGCTTAAAATGTTCTTAAAATCAGTGATTTCTTTTTTCGCGGAACAGTTTAATTTGTACACAGGATTTTTATATCGTTTCCAATCATCATGTCATTGGAATGAATTTTCATCCGCGTTAAGTTTTTCGGTAGGCGCTGCCACTTTTCAATAGACACGCATCATTGATAGATGTTTCATACAGTCTTGTGCAAATTACAGCACGCACAATACTGGTATCTGTATAACTGGACATCACGTATTACACTAAATATGCCGATAGTCCATGTCTAATTAACTGTAACCGAGCTCGATAGCTGCAGTCGCTTAAGTGCGGCCAGTATCCAGTAATCGGGAGATAGTGGGTTCCAGACCCACTGTCGGCAGCCCTGAAGATGGTTTTCCGTGGTTTCCCATTTTCACACTGGCCAAATGCCGGGGCTGTACCTTAATTAAGGCCACGGCCGCTTCCTTCCACTTCCTAGGCCTTACCTGTCCCATCGTCGCCATAAGACCTATCTGTGTCGGTGCGACGTAAAACAAATAGCAAATAATTAACTGTAAGCGTTATTGGTTAGACCTTGTAAATACACTTTTCACGAATAACAGGGTCCCCTTGTGTGAAACAGCGCAATAACGATATCTTCCTATTTGTCGGAGTCAGCCAAATAAGTAGTGGAGTAAACTTAGCCATTCTATGAGGTACGAATATTTCTTTCTTCGTCTTTCTTGCTGCGTCGTAACGTCCCTCGGTTCATCTCCCTTTCTATTTCGTGTCAAACTGCGGTTTTTCCCCTGTCCACCAAGCTCGGTAGCTGCAGTCGCTTATGTGCGGCCAGTATCCAATATTCGGAAGATAGTGGGTTCGAACCCCACTGTCGGCAGCCCTGAAGATGGTTTTCCGTGGTTTTCCATTCTCACACCAGGCAAATGTTGGGGTTATACCTTAACTGAGGCCACGGCTGCTTCCTTACCACTCCTATCCCATCGTCGCCATAAGACCTATCTGTGTCGGTGCGACGTAAAGCAACTTGTAAAAATAATCCCCTGTCCTACTGCGTCTGAGACCACTTCTTTTTTTGTTAACCCTTTCATATCATAGGCCAGGGGCCCAGTATGTAGACTATTTGAAGATAAGGGTCGTACATGATCACCCTCTTGCCAAATCAGGAAAATTACTCATATGTAGTTAAAATAGAACACACGGACCTCTGAGCCGATGGCCAGTATGCTGACCATTAAGCCAAGGAGCCAGACTCACGACGCACACAACACTGCCTTCCACTATGCTAACAAGCAGTTGCTATGTATGGCAGACGCCACTTACCCTCGTCAGGAGGTTTGTCTTACAAGGGCTGCATAAGGCTAGCAATAACCACACAAAATTATTTATTATCATTATTATGGGGGTAATGCTGATTCCTCCCCGTGGTACCCCTGGATAGGTACAGCTAATTGTTTTTCCAGTACTGAACTGAACGTCAGTTTTTGGTTGCCAGACTATCACTTGTGGTCCCCTGGCTCATGGTACACGAAACAAACGGTACGAGCTCTTTTCAGAGCTACAAAGCCCTTGGGAACTGTTCTGAGAGTCCTTCAAATCAACATCGAAGCAATCAGTAGATCTAAAAGATACTACCTTTCCAAACTGGCATTGGAAAATAATGTTGATGTAATATGCATTCAGGAAACTCATGCCTCTGATCAATCTCAGCTTCGTTCAAGAGGAAACATTCCTGGATACAAGTTACTGGGAGCTACTTATCATCAGTCTTATGGAACTGCAATCTTTGTTCGAAATTCCATCACCTGCTCTTATTTAGTCTTTGCTAATTCTGATGCCGGCATTTTCAACGTCACTACACAAGTTAATGATGTATTGATCATAAATATTTATAAACCTCCAGGAATTCAGTGGCCTAACAGTGTTCTTCAAACAATCTCTCACCTATCCATCTATGTGGGTGATTTCAATAGTCATCATAAACTGTGGGGTTATAGATATAGTGATCAGTGTGGAGAAAAATAGAGTGGGCGGAGCTTTGTAACATGCTACTGATTTTCAATCCAAAAGACGAACCTACATTCAAGTCAGTAAGATGGGACTCAGAAACCAATCCTGACTTGTGCTTTGCTTCATGTGGTTTACTGTAAGAGAAGGCCTAATGGCCTTAACTACGCCAATAAAGACATTTATCTATCTATCTATCTATCATCAGCGATCCAGCTTACCTGTGTATTGTAAAGTTCTCATGAACTTTCCACATAGTCAACATCGACCTGTCCTTCTGGAAATTGGAATGCAGATTCCTATTATAAGATCTTCTCCACTCCTTCGTTGGAAATTTAGTAAAGCTAGTTGGGAGAGCTATTCAGCTGATCTTGACAGCACCATACGATGGATTCCTGCTGAGGTTAGTAACTACTCTAGGTTCGTGAAAGATATTCTAACATGTGCTAAAAGACATGTTTCCCGGGGAGTGAGAAATGACTTTATTCCAGGGTGGGATGAGGCTTGTGAAGTACTTTATAAAGATTTCCAAAGGAGTGGTGAGAAAGATGTAGCTGACGAGCTCCTTCATAAACTAGATGAAGCTAGACAAAGCAGATGGAAGGAAACCATGGATACACTGGACTTCAGACACTCAAGTAGAAAAACTTGGAACCTTCTAAAGAAGCTAGGAAGAATACCTCACAGTCCCCAGCTGAAACCAGAGGTTTCACCTAATCATATTGCCAGTCGTATTGCCAGTTTGTCTAAATCCAAGCCAAACAAATTACACAAAAGGTTTATTAAAAACGAACCGTCTCATTTGAGAAAGCAGTACACTACTTCTTCCAAAATTTCTGCTCCTTTTTCTGAGCAAGAGATTTTACTTGCCCTAAATGAATTGAAAAGTGGAAAATCTCCGGGTTTTGATGGTATACACCCAGAATTTTTGAAGCACTGTGGGAAAAAAAATGTAAGGAACTGGCTAGTGCAGTTTTTCTCAAACATACTCCGAACAAGTCAACTCCCTTCAGAGTTTAAACGAACTAAGATACTAGCTATTTAAAACCTGGTAAACCTACGGATTCTGTCGAAAGCTATAGACCAATTGCCTTAATGAATGTCTGCTTTAAGCTCTTGGAACGGCTTATCTACAATAGAATAAGTCCTCTAATTTTTAGAATCATTCCAATCGAACAAGCTGGTTTTAGACCTCAACGTAGTTGTGAAGATCAGGTGCTTGCTCTGACAACACATATTGAGACAGGTTTTGAAAAGTAATTAAAGAGTGGACCAGTGTTTATTGATCTAACAGCTGCATATGATACAGTGAGGAGAGAAGGTATTGTGTATAAGTTCTTTAAACTGACAAAGTGTAGTCAAATGTCGCGTCTGATTAACAATATGCTCTCAAATAGAGTTATCCAGGTAGTCATGCATACAAATCACAGCAAAATAAAGGTACTTAACAATGGTCTACCTCAAGGATCTGTTCTCTCTCCATTACTGTTTAACCTGTATATTGCAGACATACCTGTCACGAGCTCTCGTCAATTTGCTTATGCCGACGATCTGGCAATAATTAGTCAGCATGTGGATGCTAATGTGATAGTGGGAACTTTAAATGCAGACCTGGATTTTCTCTGCACATACTTCAAAACGTGGTGCTTGAAACCAAGCTCTAATAAAACGGAAACCTGCTTCTTCTATTTAAATAACCGGCAAGCGAATATCACCTTGAAAGTGTCACTTAATGGAAGTCTTCTCCCTCACAATGCCAACCCCAAATATCTTGGAATTGCTCTCGACCGAACGCTATCATACAGGAAACATCTAACCAACCTAGCAGCCAAATTAAGGTCACGCAACAACATCATCCACAAACTTGCTGGCTCCACATGGGGAGCTTCTGCATCTACTTTGCGTACTTCAGCTATGGCGCTGGTGTTTTCCACAGCTGAGTACTGATCTTCAGTTTGGATCAACAGCTCTCATGCTAAAAAGGTTGACACGGTCCTGAATAAAACAATGCGTGTCATAAGTGGCACAGTAAAATCTACTCCTCTTTTCTGGTTGCCAGTGCTCAGCCACATAGAACCTCCTAGAATTAGAAGATTGAATAACTTGGTTAGAGAATACAAGAAGATATTAACCAATCCTGATCTCCCTATCCATGAAGGTGTTAACGTCAGATTCAGCCGCCTCAAATCAAGATCTCCTCCTATTCTAACTGCACAGGAACTTGTTAGGAGGGATTTCAATCCAAAAACTGATTGGCAACAAGAGTAGAACAGTGGAGCTCCGATCCAATGACAGACACTGTTCAGTTATAAGAATCTTCCAGCTGGATTTGATATGCCCTGCAAGATATGGGTAGCCCTCAAGGTACAGCCCCAGCATTTGCCTGGTGTGAAAATGGGAAACCACGGAAAACCATCTTCAGGGTTTCGACCCCACTATCTCCCGAATACTGGATACTGGCCGCACTTAAGCGACTGCAGCTATCGAGCTTAGTCTATTATTATTATTATTATTATTATCATTATTATTATTATTATTATTATTATTATTATTATTATTATTATTATTATTATTATTATTATTATTATTTGGAATCTGAACTAGTGTTAACGCACCATATTACTTGTGCTGCTTCCCTGACTTCGAGCCATTCCTGCTCTGGTTTCACCACTTCTAACACCCTCATTTTTATAACAACAACAAAAATCCAGTTCTCCTTAAACATTAAAACATCTGACTAGCAAATGCAACAAGAAGTTTAAGAAGAGGGGAACCTCAATAATTCTTCACGGTTATGAGGGAGCAACATAGTCCAGTAGTTTTTATAGATGTGACCTTTCCGCGCCTGCATCATGACTCCTCATTCATCCTCATTGGAGTCTCAAAGCAAAGCGCAGCACAGCACTCCTGCGTCTAAAAGGTTGGTAACACCTCTTTTATCACGCGAATTTCGTGGTGAATTATGAGCGCTTCCCCACTTGTTGACCCGTGAGGTCTGAGCAGCTAGACAGGGGTAGAGGACTGCACGCTAACCATGACTCGCATAGAAGCTTGGCTGACGTGCTAACCACATAATATGTAATAACCTGCGAGATACAGAACGCAATAAAGCAGGGACCTAGGTTGCTCATCTGGGTTCAGGGGTTTCCATCTTTGCTTGGACGAGTGTGTTCAACATGTCTATTACTCACGCTAACAACGAAGGTTGCTCAGTAAATAGCAATCAGTCTGGAAAAGAAAACTCTTAATACTTGTCATTACTAGGGCCCGGATTATTTTTAAATGCATATGCGCACATACAAATGCATATTTTGAACGTTAGCGCATATTTTGAGCGTTAGTGCATATACAGACATATTTTTCTCTTATGTGTGATCAATTATCTAAGATTTCTGAACGAAATTAAGAACCTAATGAACTCTGTATGTTGTATATCCCTTGGCAACATAAGAAGCATTCCCTGATCAAGGAAAAAGGTTTCATTCCCACAATACAAGCTGGTAGACAACAGCTATTTCCTTCTCTCTGATATTCCTTCGTCCTTCTCGTTACAGTAGCTTCCCAAGGTTTGCTTAAACAAGTGCGTTCATCTGTTAACTTGCTCTTCGTCTATTGCAGTGTTTCATTAGGGTAAACTGTAAAAATGCCTAAAGTCTTTGCCAGAAGAATGTTGTGTGCCGTCAGTGCCAGTGTAGAAGTATTGGCCAGTTACGTCCGTCGATGTAGAACGATCATTTTCAACGTATAAATTCATTCTGGACGACAACAGGGTGTAATTGACTCCTGAAAACATTGAAAAACTGTTGAAACCTACTGCCATGCATCATTTTGCAAGGAACTATTTCATGTTTATCAATTTAACACTGAGTTAAAATTAAATAATTCTTCTGGTGAGTGTATTTTGTTTTATTTTAGTGCATATTTTTGTGCATATTTACAACATTTTAGTGCATATGTCCATGCATATTTTCGGAGTTTTTAGTGCATATGAATCCGGGCCCTAGTCATTACACAAACTTGTTCCGAGTTCTGTTTACCAGGCTCTTTATGATACGCAAACTTAATAAGCAAACAACATCCTAATGGCAGGAATATATTGAATCTTCGACACACGGTCGATGTCCTGTCGTGAATGTCGCAGAAATAACAGACCTTTTAGACCGCGTCAGAAATGAGAGATTCATTTCTGGTATTCAGATCAACATGCAAACGACAGAATGATGGTAGTTTATAGGGCCGGCAAACTGACCGAAATCAACGCCTTAAGGTAAACGAAGATAGTTTCCGAAATGTTGTACGTTGGTGCCATTATAACGGTTGCGAATTAGAGATCAGGAGAACGATTGCCATGGACAAGTACATCATGACTCAACAATCTCATTATTTGTAAGGATCAGTCCATTTCAGTCAAACTACAGATGGGACTTCTTAATTCTCTGGGTTTCTCTGTCTCCTATACGGCGTCGAAACGTGGACCTTGAGAGCTGCAGATATGAAGAGTATCAACTCATTTGAAGTGTCGTGAAGGAGGAGAATGCTTCACAATCCATTTCGCATTTCATACAAGCAACCTGTTTGGCGGAAGACTGTGAAGGATGGAAACGGTTAGGAAGAAATATCCTCAAATTTCACGATCCTTAGAATTGAGGGGATGGTAAGAAGAAGATCCTAAAGAGTACAACTACCTAGCGAATGCTTTTATTTCATTGAACCATGGCCTGCGGCTGCTTAGAACATTGGCAAGACTGAGTACCATGTGAGCTCCACCGACCTCACCGCTGATCGAGATAACTACCTATTCATATTAGGTAGTCTCTCAGTTGTTCTTACCCGTACAAAGCTGAATCATGTTGCGGAATCGAGCAGCCGAAGATCGAACGTAGAAGTGTCGGAACAATAGCTTGCTATTCTAACCATCAGACCAAGATCGTAATCATCAGTAGCTACTGCTGGGCATAAGTTATCAGCTCCTGCGGAAGTATAGAATTGACTTCGTCGAGAAGGTTAGCTGGATTCTTAAAGGGTGAAAAAGAATCCATTCAGCACTCCATGACGTACGTATGATACTGGCATGTAAAAGATATCTGTAAACAAATTTCACGCTTCTACTTCTTCTTCTTCTACTACTATGCTACTACTCTGACGAACATGTTAATGTTGCCATGTTTTACGGCCGGATGCCCTTCCTATCCTCACCCCTACGTGGGGGAAATATTCACTATTGTGTGTTTCTGTAGCGGTTTGTAGTGTGGTACGCAGAGTGTGAATAAAGCGGAGGGGATTGAGACGTCTGTTCGAGTAAAATTGATAAGCAAGTAACCTGAATGACGTAAAATCGAAAAGCCTTCACACGATAGCTAAGGTTAAGCCGAATAACATGGAACATAGAGCCACAGCCTACCAAACAACCGCTGTTCAGCCCGATGACCTGCAGATTACAAAGTATCGTATGATCGGCACGACGATTCCTTTCGGCCATTATTCTTAACTTTCTAGACCTGGGCAGCGTCCTTACCGTCAGATAGCTTCTCAATTGTAATTACGTAAGATGAGTGGACCCCGAACTAACCCTCATATCCTGACCTGACCGGGAATCGAACTCGGCGACGTTTGGCAAGATGTAGGCGGGCTACCCCTACACAGCGGGCTGAAGTTATACTATTGCTAATGTTTATTACTGATCATATTGAACCGTAATTCGTTGCCAGTCGAGCTCAGTGGATCAAATGGTAGAGCTCTGACATTCTTATTCCTAGATGGTACGTTCGATACAGGCTCAGTCCAGTGGCATTTGTAGGTGTTCTAATGGTACATCCTCCTGTTGGTGCATTTGCCGGCACGTAAAAGAACTCCTTTGAGACAAAATTCTGACAGCTCTGTGTCTCTGGAAACCGGAAAGTAAAACTGATAGGAAAGTTGCCAAGCGACCCAAGCATATTTTTCTTTTACTTTCACCGCCATTAAGATATAATATTATTATTTTCTTCCGCATGTAATGGTGAATAGCACATCCAAATCTTTTCAATGGGCCGGGCTGAGTGGCTCAGACGGTTGAGGCGCTGGTCTTCTGACCACAACGTGGCAACTTCGATCCTGACTCAGACCGGTGGTATCTGGAGGTGCTCAAATTGCCTACGTCAGCATCGTGTCGGTAGATTTACTGGCACGTAAACTAACTCCTACAGGACTAAACGCCGGCACCTTGGTGTCCCCCAAAACCGTAAAAGTAGTTAGTGGGACGTAAAGCAAATAACATTACTATTATTATCTCTTCGATGAGAGCCTCCGTGGCACAGGCGGCAGCTCGTCGGCCTCTCACCTCTGGATTCCGTGGTTCAAATCGCGGTCACTCCATGTGAGATTTGTGCTGGACAAAGCGGAGGCAGGGCAGGTTTTTCTCCGGGTAGTCCGGTTTTCCCTGTCATCTTTCATTCCAGCAACACTCTCCAATATCATTTAATTTAATTTGTCAGTCATTAACCATCGCCCCAGAGGAGTGCGTCAGGCTTCGGCAGCCGGCACATTTCCTATCCTTGCCGCTAGATGGGGGCTTCATTCATTCCATTCCTGACCTGGTCAAATGCCTGGAAACAGGTTGTAGATTTTCATTCGTCTCATCGATGATTCTTGAAATTAGCCCGCACAATAACAGACTCCTACCGGCTACGTATCTTCTATATAAATTGTAACGACCGTGTGTCTGTACATTGACTGTTTTGGTGATTTTTCCGCACAGTTACCGTTTCAGGTGTAATAATGACCATTCTGCATATTTTTTTAGCTTTGGTGTCTGTTTGTTTGCAACTTGAAAACCACTGGATATATTTCTACTAAACTGTCCTTGGGCAGGTTTTAGGGGCAATATTGTTTCCAAATCCATGAACTGACTGGAGGTATAGACGAAACCAAAACCGTGATTTTGCACTCCTACAAAATAAACACAACGGGTGCATGTAAAGCGTATTTCATATAACTTGAAAACTACTTATGATATTTCAACCAAACTTTATATTTAGCATCCACCTGTCCAAAGGTAGGTTTCAAGATCCATACCATTTCAAATTCCCTGAATGGACTGGGAAATTACTCTCCCACAATATATGCAAGACCAGTCTCACTTGAAATCGACCAACATTGATGGATATTTGTTAGCATTAACTTCCCCTCACCAAAGCAAGTTTAAGGCACAATCTGCCAGACAAGCTAGAAAATTGGAATTTGACAAAATTATATGTCTTAGCCTGTACTCCCCCCCCCCCCCCCCCCCCCCAAAAAAAACGTATCGGAATGTTGAGGCCATTTTAATGTTGGTGCAGACTTTCGTTTCGAGGTATTTCGCGGCTCAACCATAAGTCGTATCACAAAACGGATGGCACAATCTCTGTTCAACTTGGAGTGATCTACAACTTTAGTCCTATGACCTTTCGTCGTATCTCTATTCCTTATCTGTTAGATTTGTCTCTATTTCTCGATTACACGTGCATTTTGCTCTTTATACACGTATAATTCGTAGTTCGAATCACTTATATGAAAGATTATATGAACCATATAATTCTACACGAACATTGGCCCAACCGTATCCATACGTGAGCCAAATTCTATGATTGTAGCTGTCACATTAGTACCCAAAAGTAATGTACTGTGAGGAAACCTTACCCAAATTTCACCCTGTTCAACATTCTAACTCAATTTTACCCATATATAGTCAGACAGGAAAAATATCTTAAGACCAGCCATTTAGACCGCCAAATGAGGCGTCTTATGGTACAATCCGTTTGTCGATATGATGTATCGTTTAGCAGCAGTTAACCTGTAAATTAAGGTTTGCAATATTGTAAACATGTATATACTTCGTATGTCGATCTTTATATATTCATTGAAGTCGATTTGTAGCGATGTAAAAAGGACGTGCTTGTCTTTATAATTCCCGGTAATATTTTACAACGATAGTGACTCTCAACAGGAGGGCGTCTGCTATTGTAATCATCACTCTCCTCATCGACTTCGACTGGCAGTAGGAATGGGACTTTCTCCAACTCCTTTGTAGCCAAATAGCTTTAGTAAGGAGGGTCTTTCTTTCTTTCTTTCTTTCTTTCTTTCTTTCTTTCTTTCTTTCTTTCTTTCTTTATTTCTTTCTTAATCTGTTTACCCTTCAGGGTCGGTTTTTCCCTCGAACTCAGCGAGGGATGTCATCTCTTCCACCTCAAGGGCAGTGTCTTGGAGCTTCAGACTCTGCGTGGGGGATACAACTGGGGAGTATGACCAGTACCTCAACAAAGCGGCCTCACCTGCTATGCTGAACATGGGCCTTGCGGGGGATTGGGAAGATTGGAAGGGATAGGCAAGGAAGAGGGAAGGAAGCGGCCGTGGCCTTAAATTAGGTACCATGCCGGCATTTTCCTGGAAGAGAAGTGGGAAACCACGGAAAACCACTTCCAGGATGGCTGAGGTGGGAATCGAACCCATCTCTACTCAGTTGACCTCCCGAAGCTGAGTGGACTCCGTTCCAGCCCTCGTACCACTTTTCAAATTTCGTGGCAGAGCCTGGAATCGAACCCTGGCCTCCGGAGGTGGCAGCTAATCACACTAACCACTACACCACAGAGGCGGACAAGGAGGGTCTACCATTGTATTTAATCATTCACTTCTCGATTAGACTGGCAGAAATCAAGGGTGCATGCAATTTTGTTCAAAACTCTCCTAACCGATTATGTTTGGGATTAGGCGAGTTTTCCCGCCATTATAAACAAATTTACACATCTGAAATGTGATTGGCATTAGGCATAGTGGGCTTGCTACTACAATGGAAACTCACCGACTTGGTGTGACTGTCATTAGGAAAAGAGGCCTGTCATTATAGTGATAACAGCAAAACTCAATTTTGACTGGCAGTAGGGGAGGTACCTGCTATTATAATAAACATTTCTCGAATGTAATCTGTCTGGAAGTAGGAAAGTGCGCCTGCCATTGTAACGAAAACTCCCCAAATCGACTGTGATCGCGCAGTAGGTAATGGGGCCTTCCATTATAATGAAAATTTACATACTCGACTGTAAATGGCAGTAGGCAAGTGAGCCGGCCGTTATCATCACAACCCCGCAACTGGCACTTTACATTGGAAACAACGTATAGGAATCTCCCCCTGCTGTTTCTGGATAACGCTAAGAGACATGCAATTTAAATAAATCTTATTCACTGCATGAACAATAATTTACTTCGTTATCCGTATACAATGTAGAATACCGTAGCGAAGCACGGGCACATCTGGTAATAGATACACAATATTCAAGTGCGTGTATACATCAGAAATTGATCTATGTGAATTTAGTGAGAATTGATATGAATCTGTTAAAAAGAAGAATTGCTTTTATCCAGGTGTTTTGTGTGTGTGTGTGTGTGTGTGTGTGTGTGTGTGTGTGTGTGTGTGTGTGTGTGTGTGTGTGTGTGTGTGTGTGTGTGTGTGTGTGTACTCAAGTGAAAATTATGTACATTGGATTAGATAGGATTTGTGCACAGTAGCCTATTTATATTCTTAACATGAGTTCTGTCGGCAGATAGCTTATCCAGAAATGGCATTTCATTCGATAGAAACAATACAGGGTATGCAGTACACAAACCACTAAAATACAGGCCTTAGCCTTTCAAATTTTGCACAAGCGATAGTCAAGTGGTTGAAGGTTGGGACTTACTGGGGGCCTATCGACAGTGGCGAAAAGCTCAGGCAAATTGACTCCAGCCAAAGTTGTGGGGTATTTGGACTCGTAGGCGGGTGCTGAGTTCTGCTGGAATATCGAGTGCTTCCTCGCGAACAAGGTGATGATGTCCAGGGGCTTCACTACATTTCCCAGAATTTCAGTTTGATAGTTTTCACCCCGCTTCCGCAGAAATGCAGCGATGCGAAATGACACTCCCCACCAAACCATGACGGACGATGGACGGTAACTTCTTTCCGCCTTTGGGAATTGTTAAGCAGTTACCTGAGATCTGTGTTCATACACCCAATCATTCTGGCAGTCAAATTTGTCTTCCACGGCGAAACGTTTCTTATCCTTGAAGAGAATTTGGTGGTGACTGCCATTCGCATGCTTCTCCAGTAAACTCTTTGTACTTGTGGTTATTATTTGCTTTAAAACTGCTCTCAGCCGCCGTCCCTTGCTTCTTCGGCATGCTCCAAGTCTAAGGACTTCTGTAATTATGCGTGACATCAATCGTGGAGGGATTTTCATTCTTTGTTTGGGGAGTGGGTTTCTTAGAATGTTCTCGGTCACAGCTACGACGGCTGCTGATGTCCTAGTCTTCTAGCTTCTAGCACTGTAATCGACAGAGTCAGTCTCTATGTATCGTTTATTAGTTCGATACACAAATTTCCTTATTATTCCCATCGGTCGCAACAGGTCAAATATCTCCACTGGAGTTTTGTTACACTTTTGTAACGCAATCACTGCAATGTGGTTCTCATTGACTCCCCACTCCACGCAGCAGGATTCTTCAGCTGTTGTGTTTTCACTCTAGCATGCTTTACAAATAGCAGACTGTTGAATTATGTGTGGCTATTTCAAGCCGGGTGCAGCCCTTGTAAGTCAGACCCTCCGATGAGGGTGGGTGGCATCTGCCATGTATAGGTAACTGCGTGTTATTGTGGTTGAGGATAGTGTTATATGTGGTGTGTGAGTTGCAGGGATGTTGGGAACAGTACAAACACCCAGTCCCCGAGCCAAGGAAATTAACCATTTAAGATTAAAATTTCCGACCCGGCCGGGAATCGAACCCGAGACCCTCTGGACTAAAGGCCAGCAAAGCCATGGAACCGGACTAGCAGACGTTGACTTTTCACAATACGAATTTCCTTACAAAAATGTCCAAGGTTTGTTTTTGACATTTGTTTGGTTATTTGCTTGATGAATCACTACAGTAGACCCAGCGAGTACCTACGCTATTCTGGTGGCATAGCTGTGGGATTGCATTCGGAAGATGTTGAGTTCGAATCCCACCATGGGCAGCATTGAAAATGATTTTCTATGATTTCCCATTTTGATATCAAACTCTACCTTAATTTAAGCTACACCGGGCGAGTTGGCCGTGCGCATAGAGGCGCGCGGCTGTGAGCTTGCATCCGGGAGATAGTAGGTTCGAATCCCACTATCGGCAGCCCTGAAGATGGTTTTCCGTGGTTTCCCATTTTCACACCAGGCAAATGCTGGGGCTGTACCTTAATTAAGGCCACGGCCGCTTCCTTCCAACTCCTAGGCCTTTCCTATCCCATCGTCGCCATAAGACCTGTCTGTGTCGGTGCGACGTAAAGCCCCTAACAAAAAAAAAAGCTACGGCCACTATCATCAAAAACTTAGCTCTTTCCGAGGTTTGCGTTGCCGAAAACCTTCCATATCTTAGTACGATGTTGAAACGGCCTGTAAGCAAAAAATCAGCACATTAGACGTCGTACAAAGCTTCTTTAGAATACTCTTCGCGGAGAATGTATCCCGATAGTAGAAAGCGAACCAGGCTCCCCATTGAACTGACTTTGTGGTTTTGAACGGAAGCAAATTTCGCGCATGGTGCAATTTAGTTAACGCAGGCAGTATAGTAACTCAGTATCTGCTACAGAACAAACGGAGTAGTAAGTAGAAATAACTAGCTTAGTGTAACATTATGAATATTGTTTGAATGGTCATTTGTTTGTGTAAGTTGGGGCAGCGTTTCTCAAACAGGAATTCCCGACACCCAGACGGTTCGTATTGTCATATGAAAGAGGTCGCGAAATTAAAAAAAAAAAAAAAAAACGCAAATGATTTTCCACGTAATACGAACATATCAAAAACTCATTTATTTCGAACCTCCTGCCCGAAATCCCATTTTCTTAAATGCGATGTATGAATTTGTTGTAACCGTTTTGCGATCGTATGGCGCGTACACATCTTACCTACTCTAATCGCCACACAGTAAGTTTCTTCAGCTATTGTGTTTTCACTCTATCATGCTTTGCAAATAGCAGACTGTTGATATTTCACAATGCGTATTACCTTTCGAAAATTTCCAAGAGTTCGTTTTTAAAAGGCAAGTGTTTGGTTTCCAGGTGCCGAAGAGTAGTGTTACGAAAATGTTGCAAACTTTGGGCTGGAAAGACTTGGGAGTAAGGAGACGAGCTGCTAGAATAAGTGGTATGTTCCGAGCTGCCAGTGGAGAGATGGCGTGGAATGACATTGTAGTAGACGAATAAGCTTGAGCGGAGCTTTTTAAATAGTAGGAAAGATCAAAATATATTTTTCACAAATTTGTCTATATTTCATTGGCAACTGAATAAAAACATTTCACGTACGATTTTTACCTAATACACACTAAAAGCTTAAATCTCAATGATTCCCTGTGTCTAGTCAAACAGGCACTGTTAAACAGGACGAGTTCACGTTTGAACAAGTGGTAACGTGTGTGGGCTCGGTACACACACTGTTAAAGAGAGCGTGTTCAGACATATAGCTATCAAGGTAACTTATCTAAACAGTTCGAATTCATTGCTCATCTAAGATTATTATTATTATTATTATTATTATTATTATTATTATTATTATTATTATTATTATTATTATTATTATTATTATTATTAGAGGGGTCGTAAAATATCACTTTTACTACTTTTATATTTTTGGAGTCGCGGGGCTAAAACATTTGAGACCGAGCTCGATAGCTGCAGTCACTTAAGTACGGTCAGTATCCAGTATTCGGGAGATAGTGGATTCGAACCCCACTGTCGGCAGCCCTAAAGATGTTTTCCCGTGGTTTCTCATTATCACACCAGTCCAATGCTGGGGCTATACCTTAATTAAGGCCACGGCCGCTTCCTTCCCACTCCTAGCCCTTTCATTTCCTATCGTCATCATAAGACCTACCTGTGTCGGTGCGACCTAAAGCAGCTTGTAAAAAACGTGAGAAACGCTGCGTTAGGGTAATGTGTAACGTTCGCTGGCCACATTATGCCCATACGCCGCATGTGGACACCCTTAGCCTGGCTGAAGCACATGAAGAGCTTTATGGTACCGGAGTCATTATTTTATGAACTTGTTTTATTCTTGCACAATTATTGCTTGTCACGACTACGAGCATGTATGTAAATTATGAAGGCGGTCTTTTGGAAGTACGGTAGCCTTTTGTACTTCTGTTGCTCCTAAATTATGCGACTTAATGGTGTATTTGGTGACAAACATTGCTCAATTTTAGACCAAGTGACAGAAAATGTTTCCCTATAATTTATGACGAACGGCTAGCGAATGCTTAACTTTCCTCCCAGTTTAGACAACTTTACTGTCCAATTTTTATGAAGTGGACTTGCATTCTGCACTGAAAGCTTTTCGTCTATTTGTAAGGCAATTATCAGTCTCTGCTAACCGCAACAAAGGAGACACATGCTTAGTTCCATAAATACTATGCAGAAACAAGGACATGGCAATGCCACACTCCATCCAGCCAGCCAAGGGTGGAAGTTTCTTCTTCGCGCGGAATAATTTCGGGTGAATATACGAGTACATCATATGTCTGACTCGTTGCTGAATGGTCAGTTTACTGGGCTTCGGTTCAGAGGGTCCCGGGTTCGATTCACAGCCGGGTCGGGGATTTTAATCGCTCCTGATTAATACTTCTGGCTCTGAGACTGGGTGTTTGCATCCGTCCCAACACTCTCCTCTTCATATTCACACAACACACAACACTACCATCCACCACAGAAACACGCAATAGTGATTACATCCCTCCACATAGGGTTGGCGTCAGGAAGGGCATCCGGCCGTAAGATAGGGCCAAATCCACATGTGATACGCAGTTCGTACCCGCGACCCCACAGATGTGGTGAAAGTGGTAGGTAAAGAAGAAGATACGAGTACATCATATATATATACATCTTTATTATAAACTATTACTAGTGGACCCGTGCGGTACTCCACAGCATTCCTTATAAATAAGTCAGATAACTCATCTTCATATGCCTTTCGTAGTCATATTGTTTTTCCTGCCCATTTCAATAATGTTATGAACATTTAATACCGATAATATTGTTTATTGACTTTCCAAAAATAAGAAATGTGTTTATTTGTAAGGAAGATTCCAAATACCAATTTTAACGTCTGTAATGTCTTCAGTTGTACGATCCCGCCCGTATGTGTGTCTTACCCTTCAGTTTTGTTTGCCAAACAGTAAGTCTTAATATGTTTACCACACCGATTGGGAACAAACTTTGACTTAAACGGCATTCAGAGTGTCACAGTTCATCTCAGCTACCCCAAAGACTGTGAATTCGTCACTAATATCGTCATTTTCGGAATTATAAGTTTCACCCCCTTCCTTTAGGGGTGCTAGGGGTTTCTTGCCCCTACAGTATTTTTTCGCGATAAAAGCAGATATAAGTTTTAAGGAACACATCATAATCTTCACATACTGTTGGATAGGCAACCCGCTGATCGGACTTATCTTGCGGTTTGCTTATCTTCCCCTACTTTATTTTTCACACTAGTGTCGAACTACCAATCATATTTCGTTCAAACCACTTCAAAATCCCTTTCAGATGTAATAAGAACAAACTGTGAAAATTTCAGCGAATTCGGTCCAGTAGTTTTTGAGCCTATTAGCTTCAAACATACCAACATCCAATTTTATGTATATAGTACACCCGCCCCCTCTCTATATGGCACCGGCATGAGATCTACAGGGTCGCTGACAGGTCAAAAGAATGAAATAAATAGGCGTTGAACTAAAGTAAGCTTAGAGGCGTACAAGGGAGGAGAAGCGGGGCATATAACTAAAATGAGAACACATTCGAATTTAAAATATTTAACTCACAAACCGGTTTATTGAACCTTAATGATAATGGGAAATGATGCATTAAATTACCCTAATGAATTACATTAAAATTTACAAATATTTGTTGTAGATTGTGTTATGGACCTCTGTCCGTTATACGTGATAGAAACGAGTACGTTATCGCGAAGCGATGCATCGTGACATATAGCGGATGGAAATTTTATCATAACACTGAGGCTATATTATCGCTAACACATAAAACTAACATGCGTCCGACAACACGTCTGAGCAATCCCTATTCTAATAAAGACCTAGATATCCCAATGAAATGACAAAAAAAAATGAAAATACACACATATGATACAACACCTGGGATCGAACCGACCCTCGCTATTCTAGGCATCGTCGAGCTAATGGACAGAACCACCACTGACCTTATATACAACCACACATGACATAAAAACACATACATGGTACATGATATGCAAGAAAAATACGTCAAAAGGCACTTGATCTTCCTTCTGACACTGTAGGCCTCCAATGCCTACGTTGAGCATCGAACTGACAACCTCTTGCGATGAAGGCAGGGTCCTGTAATCCCTATCTAATTATACTCGCACAATTAACAACGATTCATTGGCAAACATTACCATCATCGGCCGGGTCGCGTGTCAATTATTACACAGCTCTGTCGTGTTAGGTAAATCACATTATTTCGCCGTTCAAAGAAACCAACTTCCCTTTTTAACAGCCACGTCCTTCCTTCCTCCGCTTACGGGACATTCAAACAAAAAAAGAAAACACACTGGGCCAAGGCCAGACGGTGGTTCACCCTCCCCTAAGGGTCGACACCCACATTAACAGGCGTAACATTCCCTTTTAAAAGGAAACTGTAACACATCACTCGGACGTACTTCCACAATAAACTGCGGTCTTAAAATGACTCGCGCAAATCACCTTGAATTCAACACCTTTACCCAACAGTATCATATCATCTCACATCGCGACTCCCGTATTATAATGGTAATCTTTGCCCGATCGTTATTATTGTATTATTATTATTATTATTATTATTATTATTATTATTATTATTATTATTATTATTATTATTATTATTACTGCCGTCCTACATAGCTTACCCGCTACATTCCATATACATGGTCATCGTGCGGAATCTATTCAGCAATTACAACACACTTAAGCACTCGCGCAGCAATTAACACCTGATCACTGACTGCTAATTAATCGATGGTCGGCACATGGCTACATTTTCGTCACACGGCAATACATTAATTAATTGATTACTATCCACGCGAATGGATGTTTGACACACGCTTTAGGATCATTTCTTGATAAATTTTATCACATAATCAATTCATCTCATCACTCCCTATCTAAGTATTTCAAAGGGTGGAATTTTTGAGGTTGTCACTTTGGCCGTTGAGTCTCGTAGTGACATGCCTTGCGTACAGTAGTACTTACCGTTTTACATACCATACACTTACCAAATTAATGAATACTCTAATAACTACTCTCACTGCACTCCCATAAACTAATTATTACTGGTCTTCTGACGCAAATACACAAACAGAATCTCCCAAGAAATAAATAAATGAATGAATCTCTATCCATGCAAAGCTAAAGTACCTTAATTATTTACACTCGATTACTCAGACCTGTAGTCGGTTTCCTAAGCTAAGACTTAATTACTACGCGCCCATTCCGGCGCTCTATTTCAACAGGACTACATCTTTTAATCTCTTATAGCGTCAGTTTACAATAAATATTCCCATCCCTTCTATGCATGCCAGATATTAGAACTTTGTACTCATCTCTATCACAGGATGACGCCTTCGTCAACTCGGGAAGTCCATCCTGAGCTTACTCCTCCTCCATGGGCACCACGGTGATGACTTCCATTAGCATTCCATCTTGAAGTTGATGAGCCATTGTTTGATGATGGTGGAGCCGCTTGCACTTAATCCTGTACAGACACAACGACACTGTTTAATTCTCACTCCGGTTAACAGCGTTCAATGTGAACGTCCGGTCACGATCTCCTATGCGACAACGTAAGATTATTATATTATAGTAATCATAATAATATGACTTTTCACGTCACGGTTTTCCAAAAAGTTAACACTGGCGTCACAGAGATCAAACTAAACACTGTTTATGCAAATTGTATTATTTCACTTAAAATAGGAATTAATTTCACTTGAACAAAGACCTAACGAGGGCTTAACGGAGCATAGCTTCGCCGTCGATAAGCCGCAAACCCCAACTTACGCTTGTCCCTTCCGGCAGTAGTTTTTACTAGGGAGCGATACCCCTTCCACTAATTTGCGTAGCGCCTATTCCCGGCGTACTCGAGGTAAAATAGTACGGGTGATCGGTGACCAATATCTAGTTGGTGCGATTGAGACATAACCACTCAATTATCCTTCGGTGAATCTCTTTAAATTAATTAAAATATGTTCTGCTTCCCCTACCACACGGGGTGAAGTCCCTCCGTCGAGGACGTGTCGTGAGAATAACCAGATGGCCTCGGTACTTTTCCACGCAGAAACAACACAGTATTCTTTCTTCGGCTGAAAGTTATCACGAAGAGGACATTAAACACTCTAAATAAATGTCCCAGTAACATTTATCCCTTTTAAATCGGGAGATGAGCCCCTAATTCGAGTTTTATTAATTTTCTACCTCGTAGGTAATTAAGTTGGCCAGTCCGATTCCAAGATGGCTCCTATATTCCGTTTCGAAAAAGTTAGTTTCCCCTCATTCAGTGAGTCTTGAGGAGGGATGTCTTCTCTCGAGTGATGTCACAGGGAATCCCCATTCGTAACCCCTCCCGGGTCTAAGTTGGCTTGGCTTCATCTGCGGGGCCCCCGCTACACAAAGGATAATACTGCGCAATAAGTCGCAGACAAAGAAATCTCGTAGAATAATTTTAAAATACACAATTTATCTATCTCAATGGTATAATATTAATTAGTTTCGGTATGACCTCTATTAATGATATGAATATTGATCATTTTCAGCGTTCTTTCCCTTCAATAGCATTGCGTGCGTAATTATGGAGATTGATATCAACCAAAGGTCCTTGGATCATGCCCCTGTCGGGTTCAATAGATGCCTTTCAGCGTTCAGACTGCAAGCCTCTGTGAATTTACTAAACGTCGCCACAATCCTCCGTTCTTAACTTACTCCGTGGTCTCGTTAAGTTCCATGTCTCTTATCATGAATCATTACAGACTGAGCATAACCATCTTCTTGACCTCCTTCTACTTCTCCTACCCTTCATGGCAGAGTATTTTATTCTCCTAAGAAACCTATCCTCCTTCATCCGCTTCACATGACCTCACCACCGAAGCCGGTTTATGCGCACAGAGTTCATTCCTAACTTAACCTTTAACTCCTCATTCTGAGTACCTTCCTGCCATTGTTCGCACCTGTTTGTACCAGCGACCATCCACGGTACTTTCATGTCTGCTGAATAATTTTGCAAAAATGAGGACTATATTACTATAAGTGTACGTATAAATAGATTATGTAAAGAGGATTCAATTAATTAATTGAAATCATTCACTGATTGAGCTATTTTACAAGGTGCTGGAAGTCAAGTAAAGATGACAAAAAGCTGTTAGTGTTAAACTGTAGAAGTATTATAAGGGACAGAATGAAGTAGTCTATAAATATTAAAACATCCCTATTCTGTGTATCATTTTCAGCGACATTGAGAAACATTTTAGCAGCTGAAATTGACACCAGATACGGTTTGTTATCTCTCCTTTTCAGGTAAAATACAATGAAACTCTCACAGCGACGAATTTTGAACTTTTAAAAGAAAATTACGTTTCTTTTCGTGAAGTCATTGTGTCATATGCGACATGATGACGTGCACATCGTCACCTGTCGGCATGAGGTCGAACTATGCTCATCCACAGTTTATCTTACATGGGAGGTACGAGTACGTTCTCTTCTCTTTTTGCTCGTAGTAATTCATTCAGTGAACGAAGAGAGGCGGCGACATATACTGCAATGAATTCACTCGCTGAAGCCGAGTTTTGTACCCGTCACCACGTCAGCAATATCGTCAGCGCCAGCCAACGGGAACAGAACGAGATAGTACGCGTCACCAATGTGCTGTCATAGTTAAAGCGAACGGACACGCGTGGCCACCATATTGCTTGAGCCAAGGCATTATAACACTTTGCTCTCCATTATTAATCAGTTTACGACGTTTAAAGCAAATAAAGGAATTCCGTATTATGATTTGAATTTACTGAGATGTTGAAAAAAGTTGCAACAAAAAAGGAGGACATACACTTAAGAAAGAAAGTACCTGTTTTGAATCACTTCAAACGACTCTAAACGTCAGTGCTAGCAAGACTTAATATCCTCGCTGTTGCCGATCCCTGTTCACTCAATTTTCCTCTGGCCCAAAATGATTTTAAGTTGTGTAAATAGCTGGATATCCATCTATAGTAAACGGTTTTACAACCCAGCAATAGAGAACTAGGCCAAAATGGTATTCGAAATGGTACCATTGAGATTTCACAAAACCAGATTTACCAAGTGAATTGTGCGTGCGATTAGGGGCGCGCAACTCTGAGCTTGCATTCGGGAGGTGGTGAGTTCGAACCCCACCGTCTGCAGCACTGAAGATAGTTTTCCGTGCTCTCTCGTTTTCACGCCAGCCAAATTCTGGGGCTGTACCTTAATTAAAACCACGGTCGTTCCTTCCCACTTCTAGCCTTAGCCAAAAACCAAATTTCGAGAGATACTGTACACAATTTTTTGAGTTGTTTTCTTCACATCGTAATGGGAACTCAGTTTTTCTTCCGAAAGTAGCAAAAACAAGTTAATATCGTTGTGATTGATGCTTTCACTGCCCAAACTTATAGACATGATATAGGCTCTTGGGTTTATGCTGTGTCAAGAAAATAAGGTGAAATTGTTTACGTTTCGCAGAGATCTTTGCTCTGCGTCATCAGAAGAACGAATGAACGTACCATTTCCACTTCTATTATAACATCTATATTAAAATCTCATTGTTTAAGAAGCCTTTCTCGTGGACAGTAGAGATTTCTTCCTATATCATGTCAATAAGTTAATATCATTAACCAACAGGTTCTGAAATTTTTAAATCTGTTAAAATAACGCATAGTCGCTCAATAAAGAATTAGTCGTATATACTCATCGTAGTTCCACTTGTTTTTTGCATGTTGGTTTACGTTACACCGACATAGATAGGTCTTACGGCGACGAGCCACTTTTCTCAGAAACGATTGAATGTTGTCAGCATTCAGATGAGAGGTGAATTATATTTTGATATATAATAATTAAAATTAATTCTCATATGATATAAAACTCCCATTCTCCTTTTGCCGGTGGTCGGAAGGGGAGGGAGGTGGGGAGGCGCTACTATATATTAGAACTGACTCCGTAGAGAAAGATTATGAAGTAGTATGTTATCCTACTGAATTTCTGAACTTACTTCATCCTTCAGGCATGCCACCTCACAAATTAGTCATAAACGTTTGAATGCCTAGTAATATTCTTCTTTATAATCTAAATACAGTGCGCCGCCTCTCACCTCTGAGTTCCGTGCTTCAAATCCCGGTCACTCCATGTAAAATTTTTGCTGGAAAAAGAGCGGAGGCAGGGCAGGTTTTCTCCGGGTAATCCGGTTTTCCATGCCATCTTTCATTCCAGCAACATTCTCCACTATCATTTCATTTCATCTGTCAGTCATTAATCATTGCCTCAGAGGAGTGTGACAGGCATCAGCAGCCGGCAAAATTCCTATGCTCTCTGCTAGATGAGGGCTTCATTTATTCCATTCTTGATCCGGTAGAATGATCGGAAACAAGCTGTGGATTTTTCAGTCTAAATACTGTTGTTAGTTTGTACAACGATTGTACAAAGATTGAATGAGATAAAGCTAGAAAAAAATATTGTTCATACATAAATGTTGATGGACTCAACTTCAGAAAGAACGAGCTTTATTCCAAGAATAGGATGTATATAAACTGTTTCGTAAGATACAAAAACTAACATGTTCATTTAAATTTTCCAACTACATTTTACATGCTGATTTTTACTGTCGAAGACAGGCTTATATACTAGCTTAATAGATATTGTAACAGGAGTTCACTCTTGTTTATGAAGACGTGATATTATGGATTCGGAAATTTTCTCCCGGAATTGGAATGTTTATTATAAAGACGGGGTGGATTCGATAGGAGGGGGATGTACATAGCGGTGAAATGGATTTGTATGCTATGAAAGAGTTAAGGATTGGAAGCATGAAATTCTAGGGGTAAGGCTCATTTCTAAACATAACAGGGATGAGATAACATGATATGGGAAACGGCACAGAAATGAACGCGATTATTATTATTATTATTATTATTATTATTATTATTATTATTATTATTATTATTATTATTAAGTGTTTTTCCTTTTTCCGTACGGGTTTGGGGGATCCTGGGGCTGAAAGCATGACCCGTATGATAAATAAGTTATTCTGGGAAAGACAGCTGAATCAGAAGGTAATGGAGTTAACAAGATGGAAGAATATTCTAGAGGTGGTAGTAATAAAACCAGATGAACTCTACTACTGTAGTAATAGTTAATGTATAGGTTGTGGGTACATCTTCTCTCTTGTGTGAAGAAAAGTTCAATTAATGAACTGAAATCACCCACAGTTTGAACTACTTTATAACGAGCAGGAAGTCAAGTAAGTAGTGTTGAACTGTAGATATATTGTAAGCATCTGCCTCACCACTTCCAGGTCTGATCATTTCAAAACCTTCAAGTTGCCGATTATATTTAGAAATGGGCCTTACTATTCTAAAAATAACGAAGACTATGTCAACTAATTTGGAAAGATTAAAAGTACAAAGAACACCGTTGTGGGATTCAGTTTCGTTGTTGCTTTGAAAGTATTGCATTTAGTGTCGGATTATTCCTGCTAATTATCACCATCACATAGATATTTAATTACACACAGGTATCCATTCGCAGCTTCAATTAAATACTGCCAAGACAAAAGGGAAAAAACGTTGTACCTCATGCATCAAAACGAACCATGCGAACACAACCGAAAATTTCTGCATATGAATATTCCATCAGTCTGCTGCAGTCAGGGCTGAAATTTCATAATTCTAGTCGACAAATATGACATCACATTCAACATACATATACCTGAAATAGGAGTACGATGAGGTCTACAAATAAATCATTCCGCAGTTGAATTTATAACGTGCAATATCATTCATTCTGACCAAGTCTGTATATCTAGAATATTTTTCAATAAAAATTGTCTGAGTCAACTTAGTTACTTTTATATGATATCAACTTAGAACTAGTTATGACCAAGTCACTTCGATCACCTTCACACACATGTCGATCCCAACATTTTCCGCACACGTTTTGAAAATTTGCGCAAGTTAACGATTCTCTATCAGGAGAGAGCCAAAACGACATTTCAACTTCGTCTGCCATTTTTCTGCCATTTGTAGCTGTAGCATATCCATCTATAATTCTATCTTGTCAAAGTTCCACTATTCAGTTGCTTTAGTGCACAATTCTTCTAAGATGGTACAAAAAATATCACAATTTTCAGAACAAATCCTCTTTACAAAATACCGAACGAAGTTTGGGGAAATGAACTATTTACTACCTCCCTGAATAAAAATATCTAAGTCAAATCGAAAGAGTGCTACAGCATCATGCAATTCATGTGCCAATTTTGCTGGTCCCTGTTAGATAGTGACAAGATTGTTTAATTGGTAAAATATGGCACTCAAGAGACAAAGCTGCTGGATTGTTTCTTCGTCGTCGAGGATGTGAACACATCTGATTTCATATTTCATTTCAAAGAATCGTATTTCCTTTGTTAAGCCAGCGAACATTGTTGTGAAACAAAAGAACTAACTGTGTGTGGCACTACGTTCCTCAACGATGGTTTTGAAAATTTTGTGTGTCAGTTATGATCTCTCACGTAAGGATTAACTATAAGAGTGACTGTACTCATAACGTCAGACAGCTCCGTAGACAACTACCTGCACAATGCGGTTTGGTCAATTATGCAGTGGCAAAACACAACATTACTATTTTGATCTCGAATATGAAATACCAGGACACTCTTACCTCCCATAATGCAAGACCACCCACCAACTGTTGCCACCGAAAACAGACTTTCCAATTTCATTTCATTTCATACCCGGATACAATGGCGCATAGTGCCCGATATAGGTTTAAAAAATTCCCCAGAAAATATTCAAAGAATAGCGATGTGTTTCGTAAACGGGAATAGGAGTAATAGTATTAATTGGGAAGGTCTTGAATCTAGAAGAACCTAGAGTTCGCCTGTGTGGTCTTTATAAGAGCTACACGGGAAGGGCTGCCTGGAGTAGTATTAAGAATAAGTTGGAACCTCCCTCGTACTTGTTTTTTTTTTTTTTTGCTATTTGCTTTACGTTACACCGACACAGATAGGTCTCATGGCGACGATGGGACAGGGAAGGGCTAGGAGTGGGAAGGAAGCGGCCGTGGCCTTAATTAAGGTACAGCCCCAACACATGCCTGGTGTGAAAATGGGAAAAGACGGAAAACCATCTTCAGGGCTGGCGACAGTGGGGTTCGAACCTCCTATCTCCCGAATACTGGATACTGGCCGCACTTAAGCGACTGCAGCTATCGAGCTCGGCCCTCCCTCGCACATATCGAGAAATGATCACAAGCATAAACTTAGGGCCAGGAGCTGGCATTCGGATGTGGACAAATTTTCCTTCGTAAACAGGACCATAAGTAATTGGAATAACTTACTTGCAGCAGTGTTTGATAGTTTCCCTTCCGGCATCAATAAGATCATTAGTACCAGTGCAAAGTGAAAAGTAATAAATTGTAAATGACGACACTGAGTTTGTGATTTTCTGCTGAATTTAGTGTACTCCTGACTTGTCACTAATGAAGCTTTCAACTGTTTAACCTTCCATCAGCGCCAAGTAGTAGTATAATTGGATGGTTCGGCCGCCACCTCCACCTCAGGCTCCCAGAGGCCACCTCCACCTCCACCTCAGCCAGAGGCCTCCCAGATGCCTCCTCCACCTCCACCTCAGCCAGAGGCCTCCCAGAGGTCTCCTCCACCTCCCGCGGGAAATTTGAATTTGTAAACAAAGCCACGTGCTTTTTGACAGCTGTCATCGACAACAACGCATCGCTAACCTCAGTACTGCCATCTTGACGGGCCTAAACCTCAGTAGTGCCAACTTAACCTAACTAGCGCGTGGTAAACAAAGCCACGTGCTTTTTGACAGCCACGTGTTTTTTTGACAGCTGTCATCCGCCATCTTTAAACCACAAAGCACTGTGCCGCCCTCTATATCGCAGTAGCTGCAAAATTCGTCACCTGTCATCGGCAGTGCTGCCATCTTGACGGGTCTAAACCTTAGTGCTACCAACTTAACCTAACTAGCGCGAGGTAAACAAAGCCACGTGTTTTTTGACAGCTGTCATCCGCCATCTTTAATCCATAGAGCACAGTCAAGCTACTTACCTTTGAAATGTGGTGGCGGATAATTTGAAAAATGCTTTTTGACAGCAGCCATCTTGCATCGCAAACCTCAGTGCTGCCCTCTTTAGCTAGATACCTATGGTGGCAGACAATTCCACGTGACAGCAGCCATCTTTAATCAAGAGAGCACCGTGCTGCCCTCTATGTGGTGGCGGCAAATTGAAAAATTCCACGTGCTCTTGTTTGGAAACAAACTCACGTGCTTTTTTTGACAGCTACCATCCACCATCTTTAATCAACAGAGCACAGTGCTGTACTCTTTAGCTAGATACCTTTGAAATGTGGTGGCGGCAATTTGAAAAATTCTATGTGCTCTTGTTGGGAAACAAAGCCACGTGCTTTTTTGACAGCTGTCATCCGCCATCTTTAATCAATAGAGCACTGTGCTGCTATCATGCGGGCAATTTCGTTAGCTGTCATCCGCCATCTTTAATCCAGAGAGAACAGTGCTGCACTCTATGTGGTGGCGGTAAATTCCATGTGCTTTACAAACCTATGTGCTTTTCTGACAGCTGTCATCCGCCATCTTTAATCCAGAGAGAACAGTGCTGCACTCTATGTGGTGGCGGTAAATTCCACGTGCTTTACAAACCCATGTGCTTTTCTGACAGCTGTCATCCGCCATCTTTAATCCAGAGAGAACAGTGCTGCACTCTATGTAGTAGCGGCAAATTCTACGTGCTTTACAAACCTATGCGCTTTTCTGTCATCCGCCATCTTTAATCTAGAGAGAACAGTGCTGCACTCTATGTGGTGGCGGCAAATTCTACGTGCTCTTATTTGGAAACAAATTCTACTCGCTCTTCAGCTGTCATCCACCATCTTTAATCAAAAGAGCACCGTGCTGCCCTCTTTGTGGTGGCGGATAATTTGAAAAAAATTCAGCAGCCATCTTTAATCCAGAGAGAACAGTGCTGCCCTCTTTAGCTACTTACCTTTGAGGCGGTTAATTTGAAAAATTCTTTTCGACAAGCAGCCATCTTTAATCCAGAGAGAACAGTGCTGCCCTCTTTAGCTACTTACCTTTGAGGCGGTTAATTTGAAAAATTCTATTTAACAAGCTGCCATCTTTAATGAAAAGGGCATCGTGGTGCTATCTTGCGGGTAATATTTTACGTCACAGCTGTCATCCACCATCTTACATTGCTAACCTTAGTGCTGCCCTCTTTAGCTACTTACCTTTGAAACAAAAAATCTATTTGACAAGCTGTCACCCGCCATCTTGCATCGCAAACCTCAGTGCTGCACTCTATGTGGTGGCGGATAATTTGAAAAAATCTTTTTGACAGGCAGCCATCTTTAATCCAGAGAGAACAGTGCTGCCATCTTTAGCTACTGCCATCTTACATCGCTTACCTCGCTGCTGTACTCTATGTGGTGGCGGTTAATTCGAACAAGTTTAATCACGCATCGGGCAAGCTAGAGTAAGCACGTGCTGTTGTGATGACGTCATTGTGCATGTTTAGACTTGTCCGTTTTCTTAAGAGTAAGTCGATGTAAAGGAATGTGGTAGCGGTAAATTCGAACAAGTTTAAACATGCATCGGGAAAGCTAGAGTAAGCACATGCTGTTGTGATGACGTCATTGTGCATGTTTAGACCTGATCGTTTTTCTTAAGAGTAAGTCGGAGTAAAGCAGTGCAATAAGTACAACATTTTTGAATGCGATCAAATATTTATTTACAAATGTACTACAACAGTGTTCGTTTTTTTGCTGCTGACAAGGTTGGTGCGCTTCTTAACAACGTATGCTTCTGAAATGCCTCCTGCAACATTCAAATTAAACAAAGCATTTAGAAATATATTATACTAAGTATGTTATGCTTTACAGAGAAGATCATGTACTTCTTACCTTGCTGTTATTCCTTTTCGGAATCATCATCATCATCATGAAGTACTAGAGAAAGTTCATTCATACACTGTGTACAGTGTTCAATCCTCGGATTTGGTCCATCCGAATCATCATCACCATTTTCTCCTCGATGCTTGTAATGTCGTTCACAAGTTCTGCATAAAGCTACTTCGATTGACATCTTACTGTGTAGAGGAAGGATGTCCCAAAAATTATGTACGTAAGAGGCAGCGTACGTATATAAAAATCCTGGTGGTAAGTATTGAATAAGATGTTTCGGCATCGACGATCTACGTTTATAGAACATCTTAATAGCCTCACTCACTCGTGAAACATAAATAAGATGTTGCGTATGAGCATGCAAACAGCATGCACATTTACAGTTTTGTTCCATAGCGTACGATGTCGAAGCACACACTAATGAAAATGATAAAGATCTATTCTTATTTATAGTCTCGTAACAATATTCGTTAGCGGATGGTAAGTAACATCACTCATATGAATAATAAGACAATAGGCTGCTGTGTTAGCAGGAATGTTTTCAGATGTTTCAAATTCTAAACGAATATCAACTGGAGATTCTTTTATAGATTCTTCATGATAAGAGCAGTCTATAACTACAATCGGTGCTTTATTTTTAAATTCTTGAGGTGTAAATAGCGGACGATCTTCTTTCTGATAATACGATGATTGAAATTTACAAAACATGTCATAGAGCATCCCAAACTTATTTTTCTCAAAGTTAATGTCGATGTTTTCGTATGGATACGTAATTCCATTGAGATATAGTCTAACGTGTCTTAATTTGCAGTGATCAAACAGTGAGCTATCTTTTTCGTGATTGAATTTACGATTAGTTTGAAATCCAAAAATAATGTACAAGGGCTTCTCAGTAAAACGTGATGTTTTAACAGCCCAGCTATGCTTGTTTGTAGGTGGTAACACAGGATATTCATGCAGCTCCCAACTTCTAAAACGTATAGGTAATGGTGTATCATTTTCTACAATCTTGAGCAATCGAAGTTTTTCACGATCAGATAAGGTTACATGTGGGATCCGCCACAGTATACGATGCAGTGTTATTTTCGATTCTACAGGTGTTTCTACTGCTTTAAGAGAATTGTAATCACTTCGATCACGGATTAGAATAAGCTCTTGTTTTACGTTGATTATAATACGTGTAAAGTCTTCTGCGAATCCAAAAATATGTTTCAGTGATAACATACCCGTAAAAGTTCCATCCTCATTAATCATCCAGTTGTTAGTAGATTTTGGACACCATCCAGCCATCCGCAAAAGATTACTTTCTTCATCACAGAAAGAAGGGTAGAGTTTCATTGCGCTTGTAATACCAACATTCTTCGTTCGATCTATTTCAACATTATTTACTTCATATCGCGCTTCAGAAAAGAGAAAAGCTAGAGCATGGTTGTTTAGTTGTGAAGTGCTTGGTCCACTTCCATCAGACTTTTCTAATCGTCCTTCAATATAGAGGTAGCTTTCGTGCGGTAAGGTGTAAACATCTTGTTGATTAATAATAAAATGAATTTCATCATTGTTATTTAATCCAAACGTAAAAGGTTGATAGGAATGAAGCTCACTTCGTACTACACCTTCACGACTTTCTGCTGTATTCGTAATGTCTAGCATTTCTTCCATTCTGTTGTAGTAGTGTATATCCTAAATCTTGGAGTATCTGCTTATGGGTATCTGTTAACTCGATGAGTCTCTGCACACATGTAGTATGTCTTCGGAATGTACACCGTGTTTTATAGATGGTTTTCATACTGGTTTAAGATGTAGTTTGTAAGCTACGTACGCGTGCTGATCTAAATGAATAAGCTGATTATGTTTATTTACAAGTCTAAGAGTAATGTTGCTAATGTGTTTTACAGACACAGGATGATAAATAACTACTGCTGGTTTCTCACAAATAGTATATCCACGTTCCTCTGTAACAATAAAGTCGTGCAGGACGTGCGAAGGTTGTAGATTACTATTCAAGTCTGTAATAATATTACAAGTAATGTTCACATTATAATCATCGAAGAGTTTTATAGGTTGATCAGACTCGTAACGTACGTTCGGTAGGAGCTCCCTCGATGAAAATCCAAGCAGTGGTCCAATCGAATCAGGTTGTGATTTGAAGTCAATCTTAAATGATGATTCAATAACACATTTATGCGTAATGTTGCTTATAGTGATTGAGAACTTGTAATTATGATTACTAAAACTATCTTCCCCAAACTGATCAATTAACGTACTTTCAATATAGTCGTGAATATCATCTACTGTATAACTACCTGAGGGTAGTGTTAGCACATACTCATCGTAATAGAACTTGTTTAAACCATCACGCACATTATAGATTTTATTGTAGCTTTCAAACGATACTAGTCCAAGACTATGCGGCTGATAACCAAGTTCGATTGGCGGATTAAAATAGATGGTTGTTTCAGGTCCTTCTCCACGTACAGCAAACGTTCTTTCACTGTTCGTCATCACGTAGACACTAATACACTTTCTCTACTGTCTGGGTTTGATATAAGAACATAAGACATAATCGTCCGCACATGCGTGTATTAAAGTTTTGCACACGGTTTTTATTGTAAACAATGTCTGCACTGCTTCCGAAATAACGTATGAGCTCAAAAGGAGGAGGTAAATCTCCATAGCTATCAAAATACCATACTTTAGATTTACGTTTTACATAAGCAACGTAATGAGTTCCAGGTCCACGACTGTCGTCCAAGTTAATTACGGCACTTTCACGTTCACGTGGACGTGCTGGTAGTTGATCGCGCATATACACTCCTCGAAAATAATGAATTCCTAGTTGTTTAGCAAACGTAAAAACTTCATCATGCGTTAGAGCTCGATATGGCAGTGCATTCAGTAGACGTCTTTTGGAGAAATGTAGATACCAAGCCCTTTCTTGTATGGCGCTAGCTTCATGTTCACACCTTTGCCTCGTAACGCAATTGCCTCCATCGTCTTGTTATGACGTTCACTCTCTTTCAACTGTTGTTTCGCTTCTTCTACAGCTTTGACAGTTCTCGCTACAGCACTAGCACCACCTAGCAATGACCCTAAAGCTGCTAAGCCAGCAAACAGCGCAGGAAGAAATCCTCCTCGTTTTGGTACAGGAATAATTCGCGCACGTTTACTAAATATTGCTCTGCACTTTGGAGAAATTCTCGCTCTTGCTGCGCGTAACGCCTTAGTAATAGCTACACGAGGATTGTATTCCCCTCGAATAGCTTTTTGCGCAGCCTTTATAACATCTTTCCATCCAACAGTTTTTACTTTCTTCTTCTTCTTCATGTCGTTTGGATATCGTTGTTTCACCATGCTGGACACGACTTTACTAGTCAATAGCAAATCATAAACTAACCGTTGCCTCTTGTTTCGTTTAATATATATATTACTATTACGTACTTTATGATTCAGTTATCATGAAGATTATAAAGCAGCAAGACACGCTACCTGTTACCGACATTGTACCACATCTCTTACCTAGTTCTAGTACAACTACAAGAAAACGTCATGGAACGTTGTTTCCTTTTACTGTTCGATGTATTATATCAGGTCCGTCGGGATGCGGTAAAACAAATCTTTTACTCACACTTATTACTTCTGTAAATGGTGTACGCTTCGAGAATATTTACGTTTTCGCAAAGTCACTCTATCAGCCGCTATATACTATTCTACAAACTGTAATGCACGATCTAGTTAAAGATGGAATAAGATATTTTAAATTTAATTCACATGAGCAAGTACCATCACCAGACGATGTGCTTCCTAATTCTCTAATGATCTTTGATGATGTCGCAACAGAACAGCAAAACGTTATTCGTGCATTCTTTAGTATGGGTCGACATAAATATGTTGATTGCATCTATTTGTGCCAAACCTATTCTCGTGTGCCCAAGCAGTTGATACGCGACAACGCAAATGTTATTGTGCTTTTTCGTCAAGATGAGCGCAACATGCGACATGTGTATAACGATCATGTTAACACTGATATGACATTCGATGACTTTAAACGTATGTGTGCTAAATGTTGGTCATTACACCGTTACAGCTTTTTAGTTATTGATAAAGAAAGTGATGTACAGCATGGACGATATCGCATGGGTTTCGATCATTTTATATGCATTAACACAGAATTACAGTAACTACTTGATTAAAAACCACCATCATGTTAACATCTAGCAAGGAGATCACAAAACATATCATCCAAGCTCGAAACAATATTCGACGGAAATTTAAAGAGCTTAAACGTATTCAAGCAGACACGGATTTATTTTTAAAAACACAACTAAGTACACCACTCAAAGAAATTTTTAATTCTACTTCATTACCGCAGTCTACTTCAAGTTTTGCTTCTATGCAAACATCATATCATAAAGAGAAGCATGAAGAAGAAAAGCATGAAGAAGATACGGAAGAGAAGAAGCAGGATGTAGATCAAGAAGAGGAAGATAAGGAAGAAGAAGAAGAAGAACTTAATGATGCATCACCATCTAAGCGTGTTGAGTTTTTAACTACAGATGTTATTGCAGAAACACCTACTACATCGACGCAAAATCTACCATCTTTGTCTGAGGTGATGATTACACCAGAGTATCGCAATCAGTTTAGAACTTTTATTCAAGATACCTATGGATCTCTCTTTGCACCTTATATAGAAAAACTTTTTACAGGACAAACTGACACTACCTATGGTATTCGCTACGAAGATGACTGTTTCCGGATAGGAAATTCAAATGTTAAGATTAATAGCAACAAACTCATTGTAAAAGGTGTTACCTATAAACCTACGAAAGGACTCTTAGAACTTCTTTTCTCACGAATACCTGACAAGGATATAATTTTACAAGATGATCTTAAAAAGTATAAAGCAATACTTTTTGCTACTGATGCAACACGACGTAATTACAAGAGAACAGAACCTGTAAATGCGAATAAGAGTTACAAGTATCGTGAGTTTATTTCTAAGCTGTTTCCGACTGCACGTAGTCTAGACGTTATCTACAAGCCTTTGTTGCCGTATGTGGATGTAAGATACTGGAATGACCCAAACTTACTCGTTGAACGATTACAACTTTTAAGAGCATCGCAAGAGGCTGGTCACACTGGTCACGGATCAGAAATTCTAGAAATAGAAAGAGAACTACGTTATGCCGGTATTATTTTGTAATGGCTCGTCAAGAGAAGATCTCACCTGTAAAGGTAAACATCGCACATGAGTTACATAAACCAGCACGTCGCACCTACTGTCGCAGACGCGTTATTACACGAGGAAAAGATGATCTCTGGCAAGCAGACTTAGTAGAAATGATTCCATATGCTTCTAGTAATAAGGGCTATAAGTATCTACTTACTGTTATCGATGTGTACTCAAAGTTTGCTTTTGCACAACCCGTGCGTTCTAAAACAGCAGCTCAAGTTAAAGAAGCATTTAAACATATTGTTGAAGAATCGAAACGCTGTCCAAGGCTTCTTCAAACTGATCAAGGTAAAGAGTTTTACAACAAGGATTTTTCTTCTTACCTCAAGTTACTTGGCATTCAACACTACTCTACGTTCAGCAATCTCAAGGCAAGTGTTGTAGAACGCTTTAATCGTACACTCAAAACAATGATGTGGCGAGAATTTACAGCGCAAGGTTCATATCGTTGGATTGATCTGCTACCTAGACTTTTATCTACCTACAACGAAACACCTCATCGCACTATCGGAACAAAGCCACGTCTTGTTACAAAGAATACACCTCGTCTAGATGCTATTCATCTTGTAATCAAAACAGCTGATCCACGTCGCTATCGCTTTAAAGAAGGTGATTTCGTTCGCATCAGCAAACACAAGTCTATCTTTGCAAAAGGATACACACCTAACTGGAGCACTGAAATTTTTCAAATCAGAAGTGTTAAGCTTACTAATCCAGTTACGTATTTACTTCGCGATCTCAGAGGACAGCCTATTGAAGGAGGATTCTACATCGAAGAACTGCAGAAAACAAAATATCCTGATCACTATTTAGTTGAACGTGTTATTCGACGTCGTGGTAATAAACTGTATGTTAAATGGCTTGGTTTTAATAACAGCTTTAATTCATGGATTAATAAAGAGGATGTACTTTAAATCTTATGTGTGTTTTCTTTTAATCCTCTACGTTTCCTTTCTTCTAAGTCACTAGGACATGCTGTAGGATTAAACAACACCTGTAATATGTTTTGACAATTCATATTTATTTTAGACTATATACATACATTTTTATCCTTTGTTTATGTTACGGTCTTTGACACTCAGTTTTCGTTTTATTGCACCAACAACGACAAGTGCTGCTATATTCTTCTGAGCAGCTAAAGCACTAGGTAATAACACACACACACACACACACACACAGCATAACTTTACGAAGCAGATTTTAACAGCTACACGACACGCAGGCAGCATGTAACTACGTATCAGGCGAATGTGTTCTAGGGCCGCAGGGGAGATGAAGCACGAAGAAAAGAAGATCAATCACTCTATTGATGAGTCCACGCCCAACATGCTTCCTCATCTTTCTCCCAGCACGTTTCTTCACCTTTTCCTTGTTTACTCTCTCCACAGCCATGATAAGTGTTTATAAGCGAAGACAACTCGTTAGTTTTAGGTCCGTGATACAGTTTAATTAGTTGACATGTACGGCACTGTCTCACAGAAGGTCTTCTAGCTAAACTCACGTGTTCATGATGTAAACTACACGTTTGAAGCTCTGACAAAACGGGATCTTGAGTCCACTCACGAGGCACCTTTTCCCAAATCTTCTTTACAGCATTCGCAGCTACATTAACCAAAAATGCCTTTGGTAATGCATTTAACTCTTCTTCAGTAAAAGTGTTTAGTTTCTTTTTGCATGCATAAAACTTTACGATCGCCTTTTCAACTGCGTTACACTTAGTATCTGTTAGAAATGACATGATGTCTTTACTCTACAAATGTTTCTTTTACACTAAGGTTATTTCGACACTGCACTTTACATATGTTGTTCACTTCCCGGCATGCACTGCGACACAACCAATCAAAGAGCATACCTACATGTTGTAAAGACTGTTTACTTGTTTCTCTGCTATGCTCTTTCGGAAGAGTTTTAAATGATGGACACCCCAATTCATGCATGTCGATAACTTCACATGATGATGGTAGAAAATCACGCAACCATTCTTTCTTTTCACAACCCTTTAAAAGAACAAGATCTGCTCTTGACATATGTGCATTCATCATTAAAGGTAGAAAACGATAAGGTATTCCTTTTTCTTCCCACTTCAAACCTAAATTGTTTTCAATCCACTGAGTCTGCTTTTTATCTTCATCTGTTTGCAAACAGTAAGGGAACGGTGGACTAAATACTAAACTAACAAGTTTTGGAGCCCACAACACACTGCAATCTAACACAGCCACCTCTTTAAACACAAATTTGTTTCCGTTTACTTTAAAGCCTTGCACATCAACTATTAATGTTTTCGTCATGTTTGCACTCTACACTCTATCACTGTTTCTCGAAGACTAAAGCTTTTAGTCAACGAACTGGTTTAAACATGCACAATGACGTCATCACAACAGCACGTGCTTACTCTAGCTTGCCCGATGCGTGATTAAACTTGTTCGAATTAACCGCCACCACATAGAGTACAGCAGCGAGGTAAGCGATGTAAGATGGCAGTAGCTAAAGATGGCAGCACTGTTCTCTCTGGATTAAAGATGGCTGCCTGTCAAAAAGATTTTTTCAAATTATCCGCCACCACATAGAGTGCAGCACTGAGGTTTGCGATGCAAGATGGCGGGTGACAGCTTGTCAAATAGATTTTTTGTTTCAAAGGTAAGTAGCTAAAGAGGGCAGCACTAAGGTTAGCAATGTAAGATGGTGGATGACAGCTGTGACGTAAAATATTACCCGCAAGATAGCACCACGATGCCCTTTTCATTAAAGATGGCAGCTTGTTAAATAGAATTTTTCAAATTAACCGCCTCAAAGGTAAGTAGCTAAAGAGGGCAGCACTGTTCTCTCTGGATTAAAGATGGCTGCTGAATTTTTTTCAAATTATCCGCCACCACAAAGAGGGCAGCACGGTGCTCTTTTGATTAAAGATGGTGGATGACAGCTGAAGAGCGAGTAGAATTTGTTTCCAAATAAGAGCACGTAGAATTTGCCGCCACCACATAGAGTGCAGCACTGTTCTCTCTAGATTAAAGATGGCGGATGACAGAAAAGCGCATAGGTTTGTAAAGCACGTAGAATTTGCCGCTACTACATAGAGTGCAGCACTGTTCTCTCTGGATTAAAGATGGCGGATGACAGCTGTCAGAAAAGCACATGGGTTTGTAAAGCACGTGGAATTTACCGCCACCACATAGAGTGCAGCACTGTTCTCTCTGGATTAAAGATGGCGGATGACAGCTGTCAGAAAAGCACATAGGTTTGTAAAGCACATGGAATTTACCGCCACCACATAGAGTGCAGCACTGTTCTCTCTGGATTAAAGATGGCGGATGACAGCTAACGAAATTGCCCGCATGATAGCAGCACAGTGCTCTATTGATTAAAGATGGCGGATGACAGCTGTCAAAAAAGCACGTGGCTTTGTTTCCCAACAAGAGCACATAGAATTTTTCAAATTGCCGCCACCACATTTCAAAGGTATCTAGCTAAAGAGTACAGCACTGTGCTCTGTTGATTAAAGATGGTGGATGGTAGCTGTCAAAAAAAGCACGTGAGTTTGTTTCCAAACAAGAGCACGTGGAATTTTTCAATTTGCCGCCACCACATAGAGGGCAGCACGGTGCTCTCTTGATTAAAGATGGCTGCTGTCACGTGGAATTGTCTGCCACCATAGGTATCTAGCTAAAGAGGGCAGCACTGAGGTTTGCGATGCAAGATGGCTGCTGTCAAAAAGCATTTTTCAAATTATCCGCCACCACATTTCAAAGGTAAGTAGCTTGACTGTGCTCTATGGATTAAAGATGGCGGATGACAGCTGTCAAAAAACACGTGGCTTTGTTTACCTCGCGCTAGTTAGGTTAAGTTGGTAGCACTAAGGTTTAGACCCGTCAAGATGGCAGCACTGCCGATGACAGGTGACGAATTTTGCAGCTACTGCGATATAGAGGGCGGCACAGTGCTTTGTGGTTTAAAGATGGCGGATGACAGCTGTCAAAAAAACACGTGGCTGTCAAAAAGCACGTGGCTTTGTTTACCACGCGCTAGTTAGGTTAAGTTGGCACTACTGAGGTTTAGGCCCGTCAAGATGGCAGTACTGAGGTTAGCGATGCGTTGTTGTCGATGACAGCTGTCAAAAAGCACGTGGCTTTGTTTACAAATTCAAATTTCCCGCGGGAGGTGGAGGAGACCTCTGGGAGGCCTCTGGCTGAGGTGGAGGTGGAGGAGGCATCTGGGAGGCCTCTGGCTGAGGTGGAGGTGGAGGTGGCGGCCGAACCATCCAATTATACTACTCCAAGTGGAACAGCTTACTGTTGAAATATCGCTTTTAATTTCCACTCTTCATCAAAGGAACTGTCTGATTTCATATTAACATATAAGTTTTGCGTCTATTCGTTCAGGTAAACTGAATTGTTTCCATTCAAGCTTCAAGATGAGATTTTCAGAGTTCATTTTACGTCTCTTGTAGTCATTCATGACACTAAAGTTCACAAAAATTGTTGAAAACTGACACTGGTGTGTAAACAACGCGTTGTTTCTCAATTCGCGTGCGAAGCGAGCTACAGCTAACTATGTACTGAGGTAAGGAAGATGCCGTAGACAACAGAACAATCAAAGTAACAACACTCAGTACCATCTGTGGAGAAAATGTTGTTTTAGGCCAGGGTACATATAAGTCCTACATTACCCTCTAAAATATTTTCACTATCGCTTTTTTCTTATTCTTCACATAGTGTAAACCGTGCGGGTCCGGCAGAGAAGGCATCGATCTCCGGGTCCGGACCGGAGTCCTCCTTTTGAAGACCCCTGAATTGGACCAAATGGCATTATCGAGATTCAACAAAACTAGATTTCAGAAATAGTGTACGAGATTTATTTGGTTCTTCTTTTCACCCAAGCGTTAGTACAATATTTTACAAAATAGTAACTTTGTGCTCAAGAAGCGAACAAGTTAACGTCATCAACCCACAGATTCTGAATAGTTTGATAGGTACCCAAATAGCGTACATTAGCAATGACTCCGTAGAACGTGAATGTTAATGAAGCTAATAAATCTGTTTAGTGCAAAGGATCGAGATTCTGTTCTGATTCCATTAAAATGGCGTATAAAATCTGGAATGTGAAACTTTTATTCATAAGATATATTAAATATCTATTAAAATGTCCAATTATGTACTTCTTAGTAATTCTGAATGTCTAAAACAGACTTATGTAGTAGTATGTAGTTGCTTTGGAGGTATTGCATTTAGTGTCGGATTTCACTTTCCATTCGTATTATTCCTCCTAATCATCACAATCACATAAATATTTTGACTGTACACAGCTATCCATTCGCAGCTTGAATGAAATACTGCCAAGACAAACGTGAAAACAATAGCTTATGCAGTAAAAAGAAACATGCGAACACAACTGAAAATTTCTGCATATGAATATTCCACCAATCTGCTCCAGTCAGGGCAGAAATGTTATAATTCTAGACAACAAATTTGACATCACATTCAACATAGGCTACCTGAAATAGGGGTACGATGAGGTCTACAAATAAATCATTCCGCAGTTGAATTTCTAACGTGCAATATCGTTCATTCTGACCAAGTCTGAATATCCAGCATATTTTTCAATAAAAATTGTCTGAGTCAACTTAGTCACTTTTACATGATAGATCAACTTACAAGTAGTTATGACCAAGTCAGTTCGATCTCCTTCACACACATGTCGATCCCAACATTTTCAGCACACATTTCGAAAACTTGCGCAAGTTAACGAATCTCTATCAGGACAGAGTCAAAGCGAAATTTCAACTTCCCCTGCCATTTTTATGTCATCTGTAGCTGTAGCATATCCATGGTATAGTTCTGATACACATTGTACATCAATAAGATTTCTCTCAGTATGAGTGAAGAATAGTGAATTCGTATATAACAGAATATATCGGGAAGTGCATCCTAGGTTCAGCATGTGTCCTGTTGCCTACTAGGCACTGGGTCCCCAATGGGCACTGAAAACTTCTTCGATGCGTGATGGCATCGACGCGTATAAGGCGCGAATGGCGTCCTGGGGGTATAACCATACATGCTGCATTTACCTGGTCATCTTCGGTGGTAGGCATTGGGACACAGCGCCGCACCCGTCGTTTCACCATGTATGCGTATGTTCAGTCCTTTCAGACCTTCCCAATTAATGGTATTACTCCCACCCCGTTTACGAAACACATTCAAATTGACGAACTTGCCGTATTTGCTATGGCAGAGAACCGCCCGCTGCCTGTTGCTGTGCGTTAGAGAGAAGGGAGAGGAAGTGGGAAGTGGGGGACAGTGGTAATGCACTTCTCGTTCGTTTCGCAAAGTCGCTTCCCAGCCCCAGTAGGTAGTGTACAGTTGGTGCTGCACAAATTGATTACTATGCGAGCCTCGTATTAAGAGAAGGTGATCTTTCATCAAATTCACCAACATTACAGGCAGCTTTCCAGATCGTTCGCAACGCAACACACATCCTGAATAGAGTGCAGAGGTCACTACTACACCCTTGCACACTGCGCTTCGAAGTGGGAGGAATCATAGTGTGTGAAGTTACGGCTGTTTAACTGCGGATATTCCCTGTAAGAGACAAAGATAGTCCTGTGCGAGTCGAACGAGGAAACTTGTGCTGGAGCATTATCTCTGCCTCCTTCATACACCCCAATTCACCTCCCTCCCCTTGTCTTCCCTGAAGCACGACAGTGGCTTGTGCAGATACGGCGATTTTGAATCGCTCGCCCGGGAGTAAAATGTAATCTCGTTTTCTCTAAAAGAAAAGTTTTCCCCGCCAATTCGACTGTACAATCGGTCTTAACGTAACAGGAAGAGCATCCCTGATTTTTTGTTGGTATAGTTCTAATACACCCTATATATTAAAATTTCCTAACGCTATTTCACGCAACTTCACACACACACACACACACACACACACACACACACAGTCCTCTCAGTATTAATTACTGGGTTGATGGGGTGAAAGTTCCTTTTGGGGATCATTGTAAGTATCTAGGTGTTAATATAAGGAAAGATCTTCACTGGGGTAATCACACGAATGGGATTGTAAATAAAGGGTACCGATCTCTGCACATGGTTATGAGGGTGTTTAGGGGTTGTAGTAAGGATGTAAAGGAGAGTGCATATAAGTCTCTCGTAAGACCCCAACTAGAGTATGGTTCCAGTGTATGGGACCCTCACCAGGATTACCTGATTCAAGAACTGGAAAAAATCCAAAGAAAAGCAGCTGGATTTGTTCTGGGTGATTTCCGACAAAAGAGTAGCGTTACAAAAATGTTGCAATGTTTGGGTTGGGAAGAATTGAGAGAAAGAAGAAGAGCTGCTCGACTAAGTGGTATGTTCCGACCTGTCAGCGGAGAGATGGCGTGGAATGACATTAGTAGACGAATAGGTTTAAATGGCGTTTATAAAAGTAGGAAAGATCACGATATGAAGATAAAGTTGGAATTCAAGAGGACAAACTGGGGCAAATATTCATTTATAGGAAGGGGAGTTAGGGATTGGAATAACTTACCAAGGGAGATGTTCAATAAATTTCCAATTTCTTTGAAATCATTTCGGAAAAGGCTAGGAAAGCAACAGATAGGGAATCTGCCACCTGGGCGACTGCCCTAAATGCAGATCAGTATTGATTGATTGAGACAGTGATGTACCTCTCACGATGATTGCGGTCAAGTTCCAAACACAATAACCGGCGTAAGAATGGCTTTATGCTGGACGATTATCACTGAAGACTGACTGACAACGTTGAGAGCTAATGGGAGAGAACGCGAAGAATTAACGAATGAGGTCGAGATGCTGCGGTCCAAGCTCTTATGTATGCCACCGCAGCACTTACATGACGATATAATAAATAATTGATATTTAAAGAATCATGTTCCACAGGTGACTGCCAAAAATAATTCCCACTTGATCTTTAACATTGTTTACCTTCAAAACGTATTCCAATCCACATCCATTAAGTATTTATCTCGACTCTTGTGAATTCTATTGGAACACGTCATCTTATTTTGAAATAGGAGGATGTTTCAGGGTTCACTTGACTGCCTTGGAACAAGGCGTCTAACAGCTTAAAGTAGCCTGTACAGTGTCCCTAAAGAAATCATGTTTTCCAAATGCAAAATTTGTTGTTAATTTGTCGATTCCTCCTTGAAAAATACATGACTTTCAATTTATAATGCGAAGTCAGCCGAGATTCAATATGGCTATTCCTTTCACGGTTTAATTTTACTCCTCTCTCCTTACGGGATATTACATTTTGCAGTTCGCTATTTTTCATCTATTCATAACAGGCATTGACCATACTTCCAGCAAGACGTCATCATCTTACGTCCAATAGAGAAAGGTTAGAATACGCGGTCTGCACTTCGAAACTTCTCGGCCCTAGTTCTTGGATTTCTAGACTGGGATTGTCATCTCGCCGTCAGACAGCTCCTCAGTTTTAATCACGTAGGCCGAGTGTATTTCGATCCAGCCCTAAGATCCAGATAAAAATAACTCACGTGGTCGAGAAAGACGCAGGCTCGCTATCACTTGACTGATTGAAGATAAACTCGTTCATCCTTATTGTTACGACAGAGAATCTTGGTTTATAATTAAAAACTTGCTATTAACAAGAAGTAAATACATTTTCAAAACAGGTATTTTATATTTTCTGAGTAGGTGAAATTAACAAAATTGTGTGTATGTCAAAATATGAGATTGAAGATCAATGTGTAGTCATTTACACATTTACACATTTCTTTCGCTTTACAACAAATATCATTATTTTTACTGAACTTCGTTTCTTGACCTAACGCAGTACCTACCAAAAAATATATACAAGATACAATAAATAAATACTTTCCCCGACTTCGACGATCGTAACTGCCTTGAGTTATTATAATAAATAGGGAAAGAAAGTTGTGGGTGCCAGAAGATTGGGAACACTGGACGAAGGAGAAGGACTCTCGAAGTCAGATTAGGATTTTATTATACACTAGCTCACTAGATTTACGTGTGTGCCTCTGGGTTTTAGTTTAGTCTATCGCGTGCATATCGAGAAAAGTATGCTGTACGCGCAATGTTACAATGAAATGCTGCAATAAATAATTTGAAAGCTGAAGCACAGACCCACAAAGTCACTAATGATCATTCTCTCAAGCAGTGTCCCTAGCGGTAGGTCATCTCCTGGCATCAGCCTGATGCATTCCACTGCCGACGTGACTTCCGGAGCTCCGTAAGATAGCACTGTTTGTTCGTACATCCTCTGCCTGAGAATATTGCAGCATCTATGATAGAATGTTTAGCAACAAAAATTTGTAGCGCCTTCCTGCCAGTTGACATCTTCAAAAATCTGACCGTTCAATTTCCCTTCCCTAGAGAGAATATCATGATTAATGAGTTGTACACAAAAAGTAAATACATAAAGTGCCTGCAGTAGGCCTATGTGTTCTAGGCTTCGGGACTGGCGAAATTAAATCTTCCCAAAAATATATCGGAATAATGTATATTCAAGAGGACCAGCTATCCTTAGGGACACTCTCGTTATCAGACTGTCCGATAACGCGTAGCATAACTGTATCCATTCTGCTGAGGGCATCTACTGTATGATACAATAGTACTGTAATTAGGTAAGGGAAATGCGTGATTCTCAGGGAAGTTATCTTCGAAGCATTTTTAAACAGTTAAAACATACACACATGTTATTTTGTAACCTATAATAACAATAAAACTAAAATTAAATCTTTTTTAAACTGCCAGAGAAAGTCAAATATAATATTATGGGAGGAAAACGTAACACGTAGAAGAACTCAGATGAGACAAAATTCCGCCGCCTTCACGTTTGAAAAAACCATAAAAGTAATTAGTGGGGCGTAAAATCAATAACATTGTTATAAACACTTACATTAATACATTTCTATCAAATCTTCTTATGCCTTTCAGGTTTCAGACTGCAAACCACTATGAATGAAAAGCGCATTCTAAAATTTTCCCTTTTATATTGCACCCTCTCGTTCTATGCTTCTTACTTTGCAATGTCAACGTCTCCTAGGTCCGACTACTTCTCCTACCCTCCACAGTCGAGTCAATTTATTCTTCTAAGTAACCCGTACCCGTCTATTTGGCTCATCGAAGCACAGCTTCATCCAACGCATTCGTTCTTCGTCTAGTCCCGCTACACTGTGATTGTCAGCGAAAAACACCTTCACATACTTGTAATGATCTACCTTTGACATAATCTCCAGTACTGGACCAACATTATGTGTGTGTGTGATTTGAGTCTAAGAGTTATGTTATGAGGAAGAATTCGAGTTTAATATTTTATGAGAAAAGAAATACTCAACTATGTTTCCTATTCTCTTTCCAATATTTTAGTATAATTTTCCATCCAAGTGCTTTTAGTGTTGATATTCTGCAAAGGATGACCTGTAGAGAGCGATGAAATAGGTAGTTGCATATTGCAATGTTATATGAAAATACTCGTTGTACTGACACATCCTCGTCAAAGTCATGGACATTCCTTGGTCTTGTGTTGCCTTGATGGAACTCAAAACTTTACTTGATTAGTTATTGATTTGGTGGTAGACAAATCTGTACCGGGCGGTACACCTCCACGCCGCTAATTTAAAATGTGCGCCTGTTGAAACTCCTCTGCTGGAGGAAGTCTGAACTTTATTGACGGTATTAATTTTCAAGTTTCTCAGAAGATGTCACTACGTGGAAAGTTTGGAGTTTTTGAACTGTGCCACTTTTGATGTATTTTTGTTTTACCGGTGGTAAGAAGTGTGAACTTTCTCTTCTAGAGGACACTACTGAAAAACTACAATGGTGCACCCTAGTGCGAAGTGAAAGAACTATTTTTTGGAGAAATTTTTATTTCAAAAGTTTGTTTCTTGTTAATTTTTTTTCTGTTATTGTCTAAGTTGGCTGTATACCCCTCTCTTTCCCCTTGTTTTGTATTTAGCCAATCCCGAATTTCTTTAATTAATTTCTGACCAATCTGATGTATCTTCCCCCAACTTGAATATGCTGCTTATCCCTAACCAATAAAGTGATTGTGGGCGGGTGTTTTCTTCCCTAAAACGCCTCGAACTTTCCGCGAGAGTATATAAACTGCTGATTTGAGGGTCTCTGCGCCACTTCTGTTCCATCTTTCAGTGTGTAAAGTACATAGCAGGGGGCGGGAAGCGCCTCTTTCTTCGGCAGCGGTCAACAACAAGGTAATGGCCGATTAATAACTTCTTTCTTTGCTAGCTCAGCTGTTTAACTCTCGGGGCGGGTCCGAAGTTTTTCCATAATGTAACCTTCCTTAAAATGTAAAGACCCTTGGTATCTATTCTATCTTTAAACTGCATATCGGGATAGAGAGTGCTTAACCCTCTCGAGCTCCCACTCATATTGTTTTGAGGTGAACTTATTTTTTCTCAACCTATTCTTCTTTAACGTAATGTAAATTGTTTCTTTCTTAAGTCACCTCTTTAGTATGGGATTAGCCCTTGTATTAACGGCCTAGTGCCAAGTAGGTTTTAAACAAAGTGTATTAGGAGCGCAAGTTCGCCTCCTCTCAAATTGTTATTTTAGAGGTCATGTAATTAATCTTTTTCTCACTTAATAGACCTCAGTAGGTTGGGTATTTTACCCCTGTGTCTATGTCCTGAGAGGACAACTTGAAGGTGGAGTTTGGTGTGGCCTTTGAGAGGCTTAAAGTTTGAGAGCGAGTGGCTCTTTCTTGAAAATTGAGTGTTGTATGCCTCGAGGAGGCTTTTCTGTGTAATTTGGAGCAAGTGCTCCTGAGCATGAATGGGGTTTTCTGCCCCTCTGTTAAAACTTATTTTGGAGTAAGGTTGGGCTGATTGGCCAAGAATTGTGAAGTCGGGGCGCGAAGCCCAAATCCGGTAAATATTGTAACTATACTTTGTTGCCTTACTACTCTGTACCTGCCATGCTTGTTATTTCTTTATTTTTAGAAGAAAATATAACCTTGTTAATTTTACATGCACTCTAATTTCGTAGCTTGAGACCCGTTCACACCCGCACCTTCTTTCACCTCTAACTACCGCAAAAACACGGTAACAATATCTATCAGATCTTTAGCCTATATATATCTAGCTTGCTTCAGAAATCATCGCTCTTTGTTGAAGGATGGCCAGTTGGGCCTAGTAGATCCTTTTAAGCGCAGGGGCATACTGTCTTTGTGTAAACGAGCAGGTATGTCGGGGGTGCTGTGGACTATGGGATGCAAAATGGAGCAGTAGAACTAAATAATTTTACAATATCTGTCGGGGTATGAGATCCTAATTACAGAATGTGTACGATATAGCGGAAAAAGCACAGAGCTACATTAGTTTTATGCACATTTCTGAAGAGTATCTGATAGGAGGTATTCAAAATGCCCAGCATTGCATTGGCGATACAATTGCACTGTTTGGATCATGGACTGTTGAACATTCATGTGTGTGTTCGTTGACCTCACCTGCAACAGAGAATATTCGTACTTCTAGGTCGTCCTGAGTGCGCATGGGATTCTCATACACTAACGAATTCATAAGTTCCCACAAATAAAAATCCCGTTTGTGAGATGGAGTGACCCTGCTGGCACTCCACGACTAATCCAACGCGCAGGCAACCTCGTGTTCAAAAATGTTTGCACTTCACGACTGAAATATGCAGATGCTCCATCATGGTCGCACCACATTCATCTCTTGATATTATGCGGAATATTTTGAAAATGTCGTGCTAAAAAGCATGGCTCACCTGGGACATCATGTTCCTAACTTCTAGTTTTAGACCAATCTTATCATTCCTCAAAAATACGGTACTTATTTCTAAAACACTTCCTCTAATAGGTCTATTTTATTTATTAATGAAATACTTCACCTCATGTAGAGGCTGCCTTGCCACGAAGTATACTTTTATATTAATTTTTAGTAAAGTCCCTAAAGCGTTGTCTGCTACAAAGATCACTGAAACTAGGTTTGAGCGATAGGTCTGTTTGGCAGATGTTTAATGTGCTGAGTGGATTTGCATACCGCATTCAGTTGCTCGGGGTCTAACAGAAAGGTCCGAGCATCCAGATTTCTTCTCGAACATACATTTTTCACCTGAAACCAATATTCAACTTTATGGCTACATCAACCAACAAATAACTCGTTTCTTGGGAGATCTGAACGGACTGATGTCCTTAAAAAGAAACCATTACGTAGTGCGCGGGTTTCGATTTGGTTCGTCATGTCCGGTAATCGAATATTGTGAACTATTGCACAGATACAAAAACAGTGGACCGGGTACTCTGCAAAATCCTCATTATTACAGCATTCGTGCAGGATTTTGTACCATTTAAGTCTTGCCAGAATCTCACTTCATCAACGACAATGGATGCAGCAAGACTGAACTAAAGTCTCTACACCGCGCGGAAGCCACTTACCCTTCTGCAAAGACCCTTTGGATCTCGGGTAATTTTTGTATTCCCATAACCTTCATGTTGCCAGGATCTTATAATCCAAGATGTCTACATATGGAGTATATTGAAAGAATCAATTTTCAAGGCAGATGACCCACCTACAAATAGTTCCGAATTAAGTGAGAAGATAACGTTAGGTCTTGTGTCCTTTCGGCAACCTGTGCTCATCAATAATCTTCAGAAACGTTATGAACAGTGTGTGTTTCGTGCGGGTACACATTTTGAAGACGTTTTTACCAAAATTGCCACATACGATACAAATACTACAAAGCTAATATCGTTAAACCAATGCGATATATTTCTATTAGTAAATTAAAAGCTCTTTCTATGGATCAGTGGTAGAGAGTTGAACTACTGTACGGCACTCCATGTCGTATAGGTAATTTCTAGTGACACTGTCAAAATACATTAAAACTCAGCAATTGAATAGATTTCGTGTTCCCTCGGTGTAGAGTATCAACGAGGAATCTGAGGGTTAGTGTGGCTCAGAAAGTACATTTTTTTTTTCACATGGTGGTCCTTTTGAACATCACATGATGGCTTCCATTTCCATTAAACAATGGACGAACTCCCCGAGTCTTATAAAAGCATTGCTGTGTATTCATTCTTCCCTAATTTTATATTGTCTCCATTTTACTCAGCCTGACTAATTTCATTGAAGGTGTTGTATTCTGTAGCCGTACGAAGAGCTTCATGTGAAGATCTAGCGTGTAATATAACCTCAACATATTCTCATTCCGAACACTACATTTATTATTTCAATCGTTTCATTTTTAATCTGACTTATTTATAACATTTAAAATTTGTATGACCGAGCTCGATAGCTGCAGTCGCTTAAGTGCGGTCAGAATCCAGTATTCGGGAGATAGTAAGTTCGAACCCCACTGTCGGCAGACCTGAAAATGGTTTTCCGTATTTTCCCATTTTCACACCAGCAAATGCTGGGGCTGTACCTTTATTAAGGCCACGGCCGCTTACTTTCCACTCCTAGCCCTTTCCTGTCCCATCGTCGCCATTAAGACCTATCTGTGTCGGTGCGACGTAAAGCAACTAGCAAAAAAATAAAAAAAATAATAATATGAATTTACATTTCCTGATAGGTAACATGTAGATATACATTACAGGTGAAAAAGTAGCTGGAGGCTCATCTTTATGTTTCCAGAAAAAGCACTGACATAAGAAAAAACTAAACATTGACAACGTACAAATCCAACGAATGTCGTCTATCACGAATATTTGAAAATCAGTCCTGTAATTCAATTTCCGACTCCTTGGCTGAATGGTAAGAGTGAAGGCCTTCGGTTCAGAGGGTCCTGGGTTCGAATACCAGCGAGTTCGGGACATTTAATCGCTTGTCATTCATTCTTCTGGCTCGGAGACTGGGTGTTTGTGTTTGTCTCAACACTCTCCTCTTCTTATTCACACAACACACAACACTACCAACCAGAATAAAAACACGCAATAATGAATACATCCCTCCACATAGATTTGCGTCAGGAAGGGCATCAGGCCGTAAAACAGGGTCAAATCCACTTGTGTGCCTCCACAGGTTTGGAAAAGGCGCTCGTTAGCTGAATAGTTACTCTAGTTGTCTTCGGTTCATAGGACCCCAGATTCGATTCCTGGCCGGTCTAGATGTTTTAGCCACGTCTGGCGACTTACTCTATCTCGGAGGCTGGGTGTTAGTGATCGCATTAACACACAACAAATCACACTAGAAACCAGCTTGGGAACACGGAACAGTAAAACGTCCCTTCACCTAAAACTCAGCTTAATTCACAGTAGTACTCACCCAGGTAACTGGGAAGGATAAGAACTCAATTGTATGCAAAATAATTCATTAATTATTCAGACACAGGAGCACTTCACAACTTTTCACAATAAGTACATCAGTTGGCAAAAATTGATTTGAATTACTGAGTGAATTTCTCCAGTAGTTGTTTATAATTCCTTGAAAAATGTGATACAATCAGTCATCACTGATCTACATTTAGGGCTGTCAGCCAGGTGGAAGATTCCCTATCAATTGCTTACCGAATCTTCTATTAAGTGATATCAAAGAACTTGGACATTTCTCGAACATTTCTCCTGATAAAATATTCCAATCCCTAATTCTATAAATGAATATTCGCCCCAGTTTGCTCTCTTGAGTTCCAAATTTATCTTCATATTATTATGCTCTATCCTAGCTTTAAAAGCTCCATTCATGTTTAGTCATCAACTAATGTCATTCCACGCCATCTCTCCACTGATAGCTCAGTACATACCACTTAGTCGAGCAGCTCGCCTCCTTACTCCAAAGTAATTCAACCTCAACGTTTACAACATTTTCGTAACTCTACTCTTTTGTCTGAAATCACCCAGAAAATATCGTGTTGCTTTCCTTTGGATCTTTCCAAGTTCTCATATCAATCAATCTTGGTGTGGGTCCCATACAGTGGAACTAACTGGGGTCTTACCAGAGATATATACTCCCTGTCCTTTATATCTTTACTTTTCTTCCCCATGGCGCAGCAGTCCCGAATGGCCTTGGCCTATCAAGCAACCGCTGTGCAGCCCGAAGGCCTGCAGATTACGAGGTGTCGTGTAGTCAGCACGACGAATCCTCATGGCCGTTATTCTTGGCTTTGTAGACCGGGGCTGCCATCTCACCGTCAGAAAGTTCTTCAATTATAATCATGCAGTCTGAGTGGACCTCGAACCAGCTCTCAGATCCAGGTAAAATTCCCTGAACTGGCCGGGAATCAAGCCCGGGGCCTCCTACATGGCGGGGCCAGCTTATATCTTTACCACAACTATCTCTAAATACCCTCGCAACAATATGAAGATATCTGTAACCTCACTGAAGATATGTCCGTACATTAACACCTTTGCACTTACTACCCCATCAACACAGTAATTAAAAATGAGAGGTGAAACTTACAACTTGACTTTCCACCCTGTTTAGTATCATACCATTGTTTCGTGTCCATCTCTCATATTGGAGTCTCAAACATGTAACGGGGGACATTAGAGGGCTAAACAAGAGAATATTATTTAGACATGATTCCTACTTAAAGTATTCAAACATTTTCAATATTGAAATTACCAGCGTTTTACCACAGTGTAGCAGTGGGCTCGGCAGTTGGATTGTCACACATTGTCAAGAAGTCGCCGGCCCGAGCACTATTGAGACACCACTACAGGCCTGCTTTGCAGGACAACGCTGTGTCCGTGAGCTAAGGGAGATTTATTATATACACACAATACACAATCAGCCATTTCAATCATTAAAATGATGTGGCCTCTTTAAGTCGTGGGTATAGGTAGGCCTTCAACAGTCTTCTCCAAGTAGAACGGTCTTGGGCAGATCTCATCCAAGTGGTACCAGCGATCTTCTTGATATCTTTGTCCCATCTGTCCGGTGGTCTTCCTCTAGGCCTTCGATGTTCTCTCGGACTCCACTCCAGCACTAGTTTTGTCCATCTATCATCATTTCTTCGTGCAACATGGCCAGCCCACTGCCATTTTAAGGAGCGTACTCTCTCTAAGATGTCTTTAACCTTTGTAACAGACCGGATGTCATCAGCTCTTTTCCTATCTTTCTTTGTATAGCCTAGCATTGACCTTTCCATGGCTCTCTGCGCGGTCCGAAGTTTCCCTTTTGTGAATTCATTCAGAGTCCAAGTCTCACAGCCATAAGTCAGCACAGGAAGGATGCATTGGTCAAATACTGTTTTCTTCAGATTTGCTGGCATTTTTGATCTTAATACTGAAGAATTCCTTCCAAATGCTTGCCATCCGAGCTTGATGCGCCTATAGATTTCTGGTCTTATATCACCTGTCATATTTATAATCTGGCCAAGGTAGATGTAATCACTGACCTCTTCTAATGGCATGTTCTTAATATTCACATTTCCAGCTTGAACCCATTCGTTGGACATAACTTTTGTTTTGGAAAGGTTTATGCTTAGGCCAATCAACTGACATTCTAATGCAAGATCTGTAATTAAGGTCTGGAGCTCTTCGAAGTCGTTTGCCAGTAAAGCAATATCATCTGCAAATCTCAAGTTATTTAGCCTTTTCCCATTAATTCTAATTCCCTTTTCTTCCCAGCTCAGCTTAGACATAGCCATCTCTAGGACCGCTGAGAATAGTTTCGGGGAGATGGGATCACCTTGTTTGACACCTCTGTTGATGGGGAATTCTGGGGTTGATTTACCGATATTAACGAAAGCTGAAGAAGTCTCATAGATATTGTTGAGCACTTGGATGTAAGCTGCTTCCACTCCTTGCTCATGTAAAGCTTGCATGACAGCTGTATGGCTGACAGAGTCAAATGCCTTTTCAAAATCAACAAAGGCAATGCAGAGAGGCAAATGATATTCATTTGCTCTGCTTATCACTTCTCTTACAGTCAGTATGTGGTCTATTGTGCTAAAATTACTACGGAAACCTGCTTGTTCAATAGGTTGGGCTGAGTCAAGGATGAAACTGATTCGATTTAACAAGATCTTTGTAAAAAGTTTATACAAAATAGAGAGCAAGCTGATAGGACGATAATTTTTGATACTGTGAATATTTCCTTTCTTATGTATCAGTATGATCTTTGCTTTGTTCCATGATGTTGGAATTGAAGCCGAGTGCACACAGGAAGTGAATATTTTTGCCAAGTGATTTATTGTCTCCTCCCCTGTGAGTTTCAGGATGTCCACACAAAGCTCATCATCACCCGGCGCAGTTCCCTTTTTCATACTATCTAAAGCACACTTGACTTCCGAAGGGAGAATATCTGGAACATTAGATATATCATTTAGTTTAGGTCCATTCGGGGCTTCCTTTGGTTTGCTATACAGATTGCAATAAAAGTCTCTGATGAATTTCAAAACTTCCTCCTTTTCAGTAATTCGACCATCATTTCCATCTAGAGCAATTAGCTGCTTTTTACCGATTATGAGTTTTCGTTTGGCTGTCTTGAAACTCGTCTTGCTCTCTAAGCTTGTTCTTAAAGTGTCTTCCCTGAATTTCTGTAAGTCAGTTTTCATTTCTCTTCGTACTGCCTTACATATTTCAGAATATTCTATCATGTCACGATCAGTCTGAATTTTCTTTTCTCTCCTTCGCTTTAGCAGGGTTTTAGTTTTGTCACTGAATTTCTTTGGTTGGTCACTTTCCTTACATATGCCCCCGATTTCTTGAGCACACGAAACAATCATTTCTGCTAGATCTTCAGCCTTAGTTACATGGTACTTACTTTGAAGAGCTGCCCGGAATGATTCCGAATTGTTTTCTAGGTTTTTGAGATTGATTCTGTTGCTCTTTCTTCTTATGAGTTTGTTCCTTTCATATCTTACATTAAGTTCAACTCTTGCTCTCACAAGACGGTGATCACTCCCAGTGCTGAATCGGTTTAACACTGATACGTCTTTTACAATATGCGGTCTATTCGACAGAATAAAGTCAATCTCATTTTTTACACTGAAGTTAGGGCTCCTCCACGTCCATTTTCGTTCAGGATGTTTCTTAAAGAATGTATTCATGATGGACATATTGGTGTATTCAGCAAACTGGACTAATCTCTCACCTCTATCATTTCGGTCATCAATTCCATATTTACCCACCACAGTGTCACCTTGTTTCTTGGTACCGACTTTTGCATTAAAGTCTCCAATAACCATCTGGAAGTGGCAATCACTTCCCTTTTTGCAGGTGTTATCAAGGCTTTCATAAAAGGACTCAATTTCTTCGTCTGGATGGCTTGAAGTGGGAGCATACACCTGAACGATCTGCAATTTGTATTTATTCGACAACTTAAGGACCATTCGAGCTACTCTGCTGGAAGATCCTTCTAAAATTGATACTCTATCAGCAATGTTCTTGTTAATTAAAAAGCCAACTCCATTGAATTTCCCTTCCGGATCACCACAAAAATAGAACAAGTTGCCAGATTTCAAACGGAAACAGTCTTCCCCTTTACGGCGCACTTCGCTTAAACCAACAATACTCCAGTTGATTTTTGTAAGTTCTTTCTCGATCTCTTCTAGTCTGTCATTGCCTAATAGAGAACGACAGTTGTATGTACAGATCTGGAATATCTGTGAATTCTTTCCAACATTTCTTAATGCTTCGGACATCAAAGTTGCACCCACCCGGAGATCCGACTGTGGGGCTAATTTACCTCCGGAAGATTTAACGTTAATGCCACTCATCATGATTGACTTAAAGGGTATGAAGCATAATCACCACGCCTGCTTCAATGACGGATTGGTGATCCTCCCGCACTGATCGGCTCGCCGACCCAGTTTCCCGCTGGGGTTGGATACCCAACCTTCCACTGGGTTGCTCGGCTTAACAGAGGCACCTCTTGTAGGATACGTGCTTGGAGTTGAAGTGAGAGAGGCTAGAGAACTCAAACTTGCCGAGTTCTTATATTATTGTTGCTAGATGGGCAGCAACGACGCATCTCACTTCCATTACACCCCCAACTTATATAAATGCCTGTCTTTGGCTTTTATATTGAAAATAAAGCTTCCAGAAGGAAGTTATAATTTAATCGATTCTACGATTAAAAATGTCCAAGCCAGTATCCAGTATTCGGGAGACAGTAGGTTCGAACCCCACTGTCGGCAGCCCTGAAAATGGTTTTCCGTGGTTTCCCATTTTCACACCAGGAAAATGCTGGGGCTGTACCTTAATTAAGGCCACGGCCGCTTCCTTTCAGCTCCTAGCCCTTCCCTGTCCCATCGTCGCCATAAGACCTATCTGTGTCGGTGCGACGTAAAGCAACTAGCAAAAAAAGAATGTCCAAACAGATTGAATAATATTATCAGTTGATGGAACTGAATCCTTATTCGCTTCTGGGAACATAATTATTGATGATTTGTACTGGCCATAGCGATATTTACAACAACAAAAATGTGACATTGTCATCAAAACAGAGCGTTATTATTGTTTAATCTGCTAAGAGATGTTAAAATTCCGTCTGCAAACTCCTTGCCGACTGGAGAGCCGTACTCTAATTAATCGAGGCATCAATGGAAAGCACCATCCAATAAACAAACTTTAGAAACTTGCAAATGAGCGTAATAAGTTAAAACCTATTTAATTAATCTAATGGCTGGTAATTATTAAGTTATCAATTTCGTATGTGGGTGTGGTGCATGTGTACTGTTATCATTGGAGGTCTCCCCTCAATTACATCCCAATTTCTAATTAATTTAAGCTCAGTAGTCGTCACTGCCAAACGCTAACACGTGTACAGAGACGAGGAACAAACAGTTCGGACACTCCTTGCAAGGAATACCTCACAAGTTTCGTCCCCAACAGTTATTCAACTAAATGTATTCCCGTTGTTCGTTTCCTTGTGTTTTATACGATCAATCTCCTGCCAAGCGTAGATGTATTTCATTTCAATATTTTTAAAGCTTACCTAATAGTGAATATTATGCGAGAGAAGAATCTTTTAACCTAAAATAAAAGAGGGAAATTTTCTACGTTATTATGTGGTAGAAACAATACAGCATTTTAAATATTTCGACTGAATCTGCATCTAAATTAATATTTGATTTCATTACGGTTTATATAATCAAGATTTTACCTAATTCAGATGACCTTTTATTCATTTTTTTAAACTTCGGATTAATACTTGATATCGATTTTTAGGATAATGCGGCAACATCTAGAAGTCAATTACAGAAATAACTACAGTAGTGGAAATGAATCGAGGTTTATGATAATAATAACATTTTTAATCAACCGAGTTGAAGATCATTTTTAAAATGGAAAGTACTTCACCTTAACGTGTTATAATTGATGTTATTTTCACAGAGATTTTATTTTCATTTTTATAAATGGAGATATTCATTACCATTCCAAACATTTTTTTTTTTTGCTAGGGGCTTTACGTCGCACCGACACAGATAGGTCTTATGGCGACGATGGGATAGGAAAGGCCTAGGAGTTGGAAGGAAGCGGCCGTGGCCTTAATTAAGGTACAGCCCCAGCATTTGCCTGGTGTGAAAATGGGAAACCACGGAAAACCATCTTCAGGGCTGCCGATAGTGGGATTCGAACCTACTATCTCCCGGATGCAAGCTCACAGCCGCGCGCCTCTACGCGCACGGCCAACTCGCCCGGTTCATTCCAAACAGACCAACGAGTTTTCACTTAGCATATTAAGTACTGTATATATTGAGTTGAATTCGTAGTTAAGATGCACATTACGTGATGCTCGAATCCATCTAGGACCCAACCGATTCCGGAATTGATCTCACGTGCGTTACTGAATAGGATGTAGAAATATTTGAGCTAGGCTGGCGCGTCATCATTTATTGTGACTGAATCTAAAAATTGGCAGGTGTCACAAATCTAGAAAATCGAAACCTTGAACCAAGACATACGATTATTGACATCACCTAATGCGGGTACAATAATAATACAAATAAATAAGTAAATAAAGAAATCTAACTCAAGTATCCGTTTTACGCACGCTTTGTAAAAAAGAATGAAAGTAGGCTAGATCAAATAATCTTCTATATAAATAAAATTGTAACGACCGTGGCGAAATTTTCGTACACTTATCCGTTTCAGGTGTAATAATAACCATCTGCATAATTTTTAGCTTTGGTGTCTGTTTGTCTGTTTGTCTGTCTTTCTATAACTTGGAAACTACTGGATGTATTTCCATCAAACTTCATATATAGAATTCACCTATCCTTGGGTAGGTTTTAGGCCAAATATTGTTTCTAAAACCCTGAACTGACTGAGGATTTATACGAAACCGAAACCGTGATTTTACACTCCCTCAAAATACATACAACCAAACTAAATGGAAATATACCTGCCTTAATGAAAATTAATTTCTAAACCTTTTTTTCTCATGTGCATCATTTCGATAACAGGATTAATGAGAGAGATACCATTAACGTACCGTTTATCGGTACAAGTCCCACCGGACTTAACGCAAGAGCGAGTGCGTATAAAGCGTATTTCCTACAACTTGAAAACTACTGAAGATATTTAAACCAAACTTTATATTTACTTTTTTTTATATTTTTTTGCTTTACGTCGCACCGACACAGATATGTCTTATGGCGACGATGGGATAGGAAAGGCCTAGGAAGTGGAAGGAAGCGACCGTGGCCTTAATTAAGGTACTGTGCCCGTCCTAGTCAGTCATCGAACACGAGACACCCCAGGGGTGCTCAGTTCGGTGGCTGTAGGCTTATAAAATAAATGAATGTGGCAGGATTATCATAGGGTTCATCAAATGAATGCGTTCCAAGTAGAAAACAAATATGACACTTTTATTCAATTAAATGCAGTATTGGCCATCCTGAAATCTATGATTATGATTATGATCGTTACGTTAAGGAATTTTATCTGGCTCTTGATGTAACAAACCTAGGCACACACAAATGGGATGGTACACGGCAGTTGTTTCCCTGACATTCTAACAGAGTATTTACATTGTAAAAAAATTTTTTTTTTATCGTCTTCAAAGTTATTAAGTTATTTGTTTAAACTTGAATTAAAAATTTTCATTCAGAAAAATGAGGTCTGGGCCAAGCCTTCATCGATAATCTGGAAAAAATGCAGTAATCGTAAGAACGAATTTAGTAAAGAAATAACCAAGATTCAAAAAGTTAACACTTATGACAAAATAATAAAATTTACAGTCGTTATCTTAACGATAAAATGAAAAGTTGAATTTGCCTTGGTCTTCTCTAAGTTAATCCGAGACGTCGGATATACCTGTTCACGTCGTCTCACATCTCCTTTCGTGAGAATTTATATTGAACGTTAAGTATTTGACCAATGATTAAACTAAATAAAACGCCTCTCGGGCTTGCAAACGTAAATAAGTGGGGATAATACCATCCATGTGGAGATCCTGTCCACTATCAATCGATAATATCAGTGTCACATGTTTCAGAATAGAACACATAAAAGAAATAACCCTCTAAATACTAATGAATTACTACTTCTACAGCTAACTACGGAAATTGGTAAGAAGACTGTGAGTACTAAGAAGAAAATATCTACACTATGTACATGTCGACGAGTGTCGATCAACCTTTTTACTCTCCTATTAACAAATTTATTGAGTTACAGCAAGATTGAGTTATCACATGAGAGTAAAATTACATCAACGAATGAGCTGGTATAATCACGAATCAGACATTATTCAGATATTTCGTCGAAGACTTGTTCTTTAGACCTAAGGCCTTCTCGAACATTCATCTGTACCTTGAGATTGAAATTACTGGATTACTTGAGAAAATTTGGGATATTCCCACGAATTTAAAAGTACATCGATAAACATGGACTTTCATTTTCTTCATCTGAAGACACTAATATTGGGCTGCACTGCATTTATCGCGAATAATCCATAAACATGTGAAAAACTCAGTATCGCGAAGATTCATGCCACTTATTCCATACACTCTATACGTACACTGTACCACAATGACGACTTTAATTTGTCGCATCTTAATCTCAAATATATAACCGTGAAATATCAGGACCTACCATCGTCCTACAAATACATAATATCCACTTAAAAGTGTCTCGATGATTAATTACATCCAATTAATTATCACATGCTTCCGATGCACATGTTCACATTAAATTCGCACATAGAATTCGGACTCAATATCCCGATGACACGTTGTCTCAGACACGAGGTACAAGTAGAAGTTCAAATACAAGGAAAATATAGAAAATACGGACGAAATATCCTACCATTAAATCCATCAAACATAAACTAATTCATATTCGTGACGAAATTTACACAATAAGCAAAGATGGTATCGATAACACATGGATAACTTTGTCAGAACCCTCACTGTCAAATTCATGGCCACATGGTCATTAAATAATCACATGTGTCAGTTTCATGACGTATTCGAGCAAATAAACTGCCATAAAAAAGTGTCAAAATAGCTTACTAAGAAAAAGAAAGAATAGAACAAAACTACATAGAACAGATATAAATGAGACGTAATCGACTTAACTTATAGATGAATCTTCATGTCTGGAAGTCTGGGTTCTCAATCAGCCATGCCAGGAAGAAAGAATCTGCATCCCGGCGCCGCCAACGATGGTCAAAGGTTTAGAACCTCATGGTGAAGCACTGATAATCCATGATGTGAGATTCCGTCCTCTTCTGGAATTTATTCACGTCCACGTCTTCCGCGTCCACTCGTAAGACAGCTGAAACTTACACAAAATGTTTTAGAGTAGGCTCCAAGCACACACGTAACAGTATTTTAGAAATGACACGTACTTTAAGGGATGAATGTCTGCACATTCGACGTCTGATCACAGCACTGTTCTAAATTATATCCAATTTTCAGACGTGTAGAGCACAGGAGTGAAGCGACGTTCCACGCTGAGCGACTGAAGGTGATAATCCAAGACACGCCAGAGGGTGTGTGAGAACGAGTATTCGTATCACATGACTTAAATATCATGTCTGGTGCACATACACGGAAGTAAAGTCAATTGAGGGGCTAAATTCTTCTCCTGTACGAATCTACAACTTCATCACCATCTTAGCCACAAGGTCGTGCAAATTATTCCAAAATTTCAGTTTTTAATTTATGTCCTCCAAATGTGCTATTCTTTTATCCAGTTTATTTTACTTTAGTCCTTGAGCCTTCCGTAATTATGCACGTCGCCACCAAAGATATTACAAATATTTCATTCATATCATTCCTCACAATTACAAGTGACACGCGCTGGCCTCCTTCTTCCAGTCACCAACCTTCATTTTTTTTATTTTTATTCCGTTAGCCAGTCGGCCGCTCTCTGCACAAAAAAACTCGTTCTCGCCCCTGTCAAGGTCGCGCGCACCCCATCTCGCCGACAAGTAGACACAAGCCGCACCAACACCTGTTCTTTCATTTGTGGCCTGACGGTCACATCCACCTCTTACTGGGACAAAAATTTTTAAGCAAAGTTAAAAATTTTTTAAATCGTGTTCATTCCTTAAAATGTGGTCCGTATGCTGTCTACTTCACTGTTTAATTTTCCATGGTATTTATAATTTCAGGCATCTGTCAGTTGTCTGAACGGTAATCATTCTGCACGGCACAAACTGGTATTTCTTCGATAGCCGACCTGGGTCTTTTCTTTTTTTTCTTTCTTCACTCTTCTGCTTTACGGTAGAGTCTTAGGTTCGAGGCATTGAATATAAATTCCTGTCGTCCATCGAGACTTTGGACTCGGTAGGCGTTGTTGTTATACGACCTTATAACCTTAAATGGTCCAGTATACAAGTCAGCAAACTTGCCGTAAAATCGTTCTGTAGGGCTGGAGACCATCGGTTTTCTCACTAAGACCAGTTCGTTCACTTGTAAAGGTCTGTGAAATCTTTTCCTCGCAACTCTGCGTAATCTGCGGTCAGCCTGTTTACGCAGGTGCTCTGCTGTCATTTCAATGCGCCTTGCCGGAGTCGGTTGTACGTCAGGCGGACATTGTGCGATGTTTTCCCAAGGTCGAGAGGGAAACTGCCCGTGTTGAATAAGAACGGGTATCTGGCCTGTAGATTCATGAATGGTATTGTTATGGCAATCCATAAGAATAGGCAGTACTTTTATCCAGTTCCAGTGACATTGTCCAGAGTATATTCTGCAAAACTTAGCGATTTCGGGCATGACCCGCTCGGCTGGGTTACCGGCTGGATATCTGATTGAATTTAAGACGTGTTTGATATCAAGCTGTCTCATGGCTTGTTGGAATTCCTGAGATGTAAACTGAGGACCATGGTCCGATAATAAGAACTCTGGTTTGCCCATCGTAGGTATCACGTTACGTGTAATGCGTCTCAAAATTGACTTGGTATTACTCTTCTGTATGGCGAAAAGTGACAAGAATTTAGAAAAGACATCTATGGTCACTACTACATGTTTGTTTCCATGGGTAGACCTGGGAAGTGGTCCGAATAGGTCGATTGCGAATACCTTTCTGGGCTGTTCAGGCAATAACGGAATGGGATATTGTTTTAGCAGGCGGTTGTTCGGCTTTACACGTTGGCACGTGTCGCAGGTTCCGATTGTTACTCGTACCATCTCTCTCATCTTTGCCCATGTAAATGTTTCTTGTATAGCAGCCACCACCTTATCTGTCCCAGCATGACCTGTAGTTCGGTGTGTTAACCAAATAATTCCCTTCTGCAATTTTGCAGGAACCACAATTCTTAATTTCGTGTGGTCCGCGTCCACATATTTATGTAACAGTTTATTGAACATCAAGTAGTGAGATGCCAACTTGTGGATAGCTTCATAGTCTAGATCACCAGCTACCAGCTTCCTTTCAAAGTAATCAATTAGTTTACGAGTAAAGGTGTCTCGTCTCTGCGCCTGTCGAAGATATCCGAGTCTTCTTAGTATTTCTTGATCCTCGTTTATTAGGTCTACATATTGTACAGAAGCGCTATTTTCTTCCGGATTCCGGCTCAGGGCGTCAGCTATGACATTATTTCGTCCATGACAGTGTTCGAATTCAATGTCGAATTGTTGAACAAAGAGAGACCACCGTGAAACACGTTCGTTTGCAATTGTGGTTTTCAACATGAACGTTAAAGCCTTATGGTCAGTTCTCAATATCACAGGGTATCCGAAAACAATTTTCTGCCAGTGTCGCAGAGCACAAACTATGGACAGCATCTCTAGCTCAGTAGTGTTATAGTGCAGTTCATGGCTCCGTAGTTTTCTACTATAAAAAGCTAAGTACACTTTATTCGTAGGATTAGTAACATCTTCTTGGAAAAGAACAGCTCCTATTCCTATTGTGGATGCATCCGTCTGGATTATGAATTTAGAATTAAAATCTGGGTAACCCAACTTTACGCTTTCATTGAGTAAAGATTTTATTTTTCTAAAGGCCTCTTCACATTCGTGGTTCCAGCACCACCTGTTGTTTTTATGTAGCAGTTTTTGTAGTGGCGCTACTGTATCAGTATAGTTAGGACAATGTTCCGAAAAAAATCCACATAAGCCCAGGAATTGCCTTACATGTTTGACCCGTCGCGGCCGCGGAAAATTACTAATGGCCTGAATCTTCGCAGGATTAGGTCTTATCCCTGTACCGTCCACAACGTGACCTAAAAATAAAATCTCAGGTTGGCAAAAGTTAGACTTTTCCAAGTTAATTTTAAAACCAGCGTCTTGCAGGTTGACCAACAGTTTCTCCAACTGTTCCAGATGTTCTTCAATACTTTTACTTGGGAGAATGATATCATCCATGTACCTCACGGTCTGTTCTTTCACCTCATCTGTGAGATTTCTATCTAAGGCCCTCAGCAAAACACATCCTGATGTCTTGATCCCGAATGGAAGTCTGACGAAGACGTAGGTTTGCTGGTCAAAGAGGAAACCTGTTAATAGTTGTGATTTATCGTCCAACACTATGTGATGGTATGAAGAAACTATATCAACTCCGGTCAGGTACGAACTACCCTTAAATCGTCGGATCAGGTCTTTCAGGGGCGTAACTTGATTGTGTTCCGGTATGATACGCCCATTTAATAGACGCGCGTCGAGGCACAATCTCAAGGACCCGTTCGGTTTACGAACCACGGCCAGTGGATTAACGAATGGAGTGGTAGCCTTTCGAATAATTCCATTAGCTTCCATTTCTTGAATAATTTTCTTCACTTCCGTGAAGTACTTCTCAGCGATAGGATAAGGTTTACGTTTGTACGGTGTCCAGTCATTGACTAGGAGTGAGTACTTGAAATTTGGGATCTTTCCCGGCTTGTCACTGAAAACACTCTCATATTTTGTCAATAATTCAAGTAATTTTCCCTGATTCTCCTTGGAACATTTGGCTTCGCTGACCTTTCTCCTTACTAGGCTAACGAAGTCCTCCTTCGTTTCATCCTCTGCCATTTTCTCCGGTGAGGTAAAAAACCCTTGTTCTATTCCAGTGTTTTCCTCCTGAATTACCTCAGCAACTGAGCTAGCCGGGCTATCTTCGTCTTGATCCGCCTCTATCTCCCTGGCTTTCAGTACCTCATGATGATCAGACAGAAGTGACGTTCGTTCCACTGTATTTGCGTTATATAGATAAATTTCATTTTTTTGCATGTTGATAATGGCATTGTACTCTTTCATAAAGTCAGCTCCCAATATAAGATTAAAATTAATTTTGTTCATGACAACAAATATGTGTGGAAATACAGTGTCACCTAGCTGGAGATCAATGTACACCTGTTCTTTGCATGTAGTGGTTTTGTCCGGAATTATTCCCTTTACTTTAACATTTGAGACCGGTATAGTGTGTATGGCATGTTTGTTTTTTAGTTCCTCACACAAAGCTTTAGAAATGATACTAATGGATGCGCCTGTGTCTACGAGAGAGTACACCCTAAGACCATATAATCGGGTGACTATAATTGGTAGCCCCTTAGACTTATCAAGTTGACATGGTTGTTTTTCCTCGATTAGGTCTTCCGGTTTCACGAACCATGAATCTATTTGAGCAACTGTCCATTCCTTCATATAAAATAAATCGTTAAAGGAGAGTGAAAAAGTCGGTCTTAAATTGACGTTTTTTTTTTTCCTTGACCCTCCGGCGCGTATTGTGGCGCGGAAGGATTTAGCTCCCTAGCCTCCAGCTGTTGATTCCTATGTCGTTGTAACTCTAAGCTTTCGGCTCCTGTCACATCTGGATCGGTGTCTTGATTATGAATGGCGTCCTTCCATTTTGAGCCTTTTTCAGTTTCCTTCCTTAATTCTTCAATGTACCTCATGCTTTCTCGATGACGGTTCTCCATTTCATCTCTGAAATTCCGGTAGTTACGATCTGAATAATATCTAGGTCTATCATAAGGCCTATTCCGTCTATAGTCCTGTGGTCGGTCCCGTGTCCTGTAATTTCCCCTTCTTCGGACATTCTTCGGATCTTCCATCCCGTCCTCTCTGGGTCTCATTCTTCTCTCTTCCCATCGACGATTGTACGCTCTGGGATAGTTGTTGTACTCTTTAGGTCCACTCTGATTTCCGTTTTCAGGCATTTGAGGCGAATTCCGGTTTTTCGGAGTGTCTATTACGTTGACCTGATAAGTATTGCTCCTTTGAGTTTTCGGTACTGTTGAGACATTCATGGTGTGGTCGAGCTGTCTGAGAATAGTCTCAGCCTGCACGGCGGTCTGAACATTAGCAGCAATGAGTAAGCGCTGTACTTCCACAGGAAACTGCTTTGTTATCGCCTGGACCAACTCATTTTCAGATGGTGGAGTGTCGAGGTCTTTCATTCGTCGTACTTGATTACAGAAGTAATTAGCGTACTGCGTTTGCCCATCTGTGGAATATTTTCGTGAATACAAATCCAACCGTAGTGCTTGTTGCAGATCCGCTCCCCAGTATCTCTGTAGGAATAAGCGCTTGAAACTTTCATAGTCTTCAAACGTATAACGGAAAGCATGGTACCAGTTGAGCACGTCTCCCTCTAAAAATTTCTCCGCCGTTCGCAGATGTTTTTCAGTAGGGATCTTCTGTTCACGAATATATTCATCAAGGTCCCTAATGAAATTTTTAGGCGTGACCCCGTTTAAGTTGTTGAATTTTCTAGGCCTATCCTCGCTCATTCGGATAAAATTAATGATTTGAGGTACGCTTTGTGCCGGTGTAGTATTGGGATTTACTGTGGGTTGTTCAATGTGGGTAATATTCTGAGACGATTCAGCTAAGGGCGATATTCCTTCTGTTACAGTAGATTTAGCCTGTACGACCTCTTCGACATTACTCTGTCGGTCCATTAATGATGTCACTAAGACCCTAGTGCTCCTATCCTGCAACTTCAAGAATCCTACTTCTTTTTCTAATTTTTGGAGGGCGTCCATATTTTCCTCCATCTTCTGTTTCCCGGACTTGACATCTCCGGCAAGATTAATAATTTGCTCGAGTATTTCCGACTTGTCTTTGTCAATCATGCTCTTGATATCATCGAACTGGAGTGAAATATCTTGTATCTCCATTTGGTTAACTGAGATACTGTTCTTTACGGAACGGAGATCATCGTCGACCTTCTCTTTTATTTTCTTCAAGTCTTCTGTGACCTCTCCTCTAAGATTTTTCACTTGTTCTGACATCTCTTCTTGTGCCGTAGAAATCTCTACCTTTATAACATCTATCTCCTTCCTCACAGATTCAATGTTATTTCTGACTAGGACTACGTCACTCTGAAGAGCGGTGACCTTCCCGGTGATAACCTTATTATCCTCTTTAATCTGGCTCGTCAAAGTAACAACTTGTTCCAGGGTTTTTTTCTGATTTTCCCTGCACTCTAACACGATATTGTCAATCCGACAACTAGTTTCCTCCAGTTTTGCATATAGTTCGTCACGACCTTTTTTCGCCTCTTCCTGTATTGCAGCACCCATAATGTTCATTTTCTGACTCAATCGTTCATTACTATCTTCCTGAATTTTCCTAAATTCCTCGTCCTGTGCTCTCCTATTCTCTTCCTGTATTTTTCTGAATTCCTCCTTATTCTCGTCTTGTGCTCTCCTACTCTCTTCCTGTGCTCTCCTACTCTCTTCCTGCATTTTTCTGAATTCCTCCTTATTCTCGTCTTGTATTTTCCTAAATTCCTCTTTATTCTCCTCCTGTGCTCTCCTACTCTCTACTGTCAGAGCCTCTAATAACTTCCTAATCTCCTCGAGATCCATTCTATTATTCATAAAGTGACCTGTGTCAGCAAACGCCGAAATGCAGAAACTTTCCCCCCAGACATGTTGATTGTGATAAGGCAAATTCAAGTTTCACGAAGAAAATTCCTAACCCTCATTTTTCCATGTGAACCACATAATCTTAAGTAAAATACTCTGAAAATTCCGCGTACTCTGTTAGAATTCTACCTAACTGGGATGGCATTAAATCTGAAATGAACCTGCCGAACCGTGAATAATTCATAATTTGAGCAAGTCAATTTAAACCACGTGGAGAAGCAATTAATCGAGTTCCACGATGGATTAAGCCACATTTTTAAGCCACAAATCGAGCCCCACGGATGGGAAAAGCCACTAAGATGTGCCCGTCCTAGTCAGTCATCGAACACGAGACACCCCAGGGGTGCTCAGTTCGGTGGCTGTAGGCTTATAAAATAAATGAATGTGGCAGGATTATCATAGGGTTCATCAAATGAATGCGTTCCAAGTAGAAAACAAATATGACACTTTTATTCAATTAAATGCAGTATTGGCCATCCTGAAATCTATGATTATGATTATGATCGTTACGTTAAGGAATTTTATCTGGCTCTTGATGTAACAAACCTAGGCACACACAAATGGGATGGTACACGGCAGTTGTTTCCCTGACATTCTAACAGAGTATTTACATTGTAAAAAAATTTTTTTTTTATCGTCTTCAAAGTTATTAAGTTATTTGTTTAAACTTGAATTAAAAATTTTCATTCAGAAAAATGAGGTCTGGGCCAAGCCTTCATCGATAATCTGGAAAAAATGCAGTAATCGTAAGAACGAATTTAGTAAAGAAATAACCAAGATTCAAAAAGTTAACACTTATGACAAAATAATAAAATTTACAGTCGTTATCTTAACGATAAAATGAAAAGTTGAATTTGCCTTGGTCTTCTCTAAGTTAATCCGAGACGTCGGATATACCTGTTCACGTCGTCTCACATCTCCTTTCGTGAGAATTTATATTGAACGTTAAGTATTTGACCAATGATTAAACTAAATAAAACGCCTCTCGGGCTTGCAAACGTAAATAAGTGGGGATAATACCATCCATGTGGAGATCCTGTCCACTATCAATCGATAATATCAGTGTCACATGTTTCAGAATAGAACACATAAAAGAAATAACCCTCTAAATACTAATGAATTACTACTTCTACAGCTAACTACGGAAATTGGTAAGAAGACTGTGAGTACTAAGAAGAAAATATCTACACTATGTACATGTCGACGAGTGTCGATCAACCTTTTTACTCTCCTATTAACAAATTTATTGAGTTACAGCAAGATTGAGTTATCACATGAGAGTAAAATTACATCAACGAATGAGCTGGTATAATCACGAATCAGACATTATTCAGATATTTCGTCGAAGACTTGTTCTTTAGACCTAAGGCCTTCTCGAACATTCATCTGTACCTTGAGATTGAAATTACTGGATTACTTGAGAAAATTTGGGATATTCCCACGAATTTAAAAGTACATCGATAAACATGGACTTTCATTTTCTTCATCTGAAGACACTAATATTGGGCTGCACTGCATTTATCGCGAATAATCCATAAACATGTGAAAAACTCAGTATCGCGAAGATTCATGCCACTTATTCCATACACTCTATACGTACACTGTACCACAATGACGACTTTAATTTGTCGCATCTTAATCTCAAATATATAACCGTGAAATATCAGGACCTACCATCGTCCTACAAATACATAATATCCACTTAAAAGTGTCTCGATGATTAATTACATCCAATTAATTATCACATGCTTCCGATGCACATGTTCACATTAAATTCGCACATAGAATTCGGACTCAATATCCCGATGACACGTTGTCTCAGACACGAGGTACAAGTAGAAGTTCAAATACAAGGAAAATATAGAAAATACGGACGAAATATCCTACCATTAAATCCATCAAACATAAACTAATTCATATTCGTGACGAAATTTACACAATAAGCAAAGATGGTATCGATAACACATGGATAACTTTGTCAGAACCCTCACTGTCAAATTCATGGCCACATGGTCATTAAATAATCACATGTGTCAGTTTCATGACGTATTCGAGCAAATAAACTGCCATAAAAAAGTGTCAAAATAGCTTACTAAGAAAAAGAAAGAATAGAACAAAACTACATAGAACAGATATAAATGAGACGTAATCGACTTAACTTATAGATGAATCTTCATGTCTGGAAGTCTGGGTTCTCAATCAGCCATGCCAGGAAGAAAGAATCTGCATCCCGGCGCCGCCAACGATGGTCAAAGGTTTAGAACCTCATGGTGAAGCACTGATAATCCATGATGTGAGATTCCGTCCTCTTCTGGAATTTATTCACGTCCACGTCTTCCGCGTCCACTCGTAAGACAGCTGAAACTTACACAAAATGTTTTAGAGTAGGCTCCAAGCACACACGTAACAGTATTTTAGAAATGACACGTACTTTAAGGGATGAATGTCTGCACATTCGACGTCTGATCACAGCACTGTTCTAAATTATATCCAATTTTCAGACGTGTAGAGCACAGGAGTGAAGCGACGTTCCACGCTGAGCGACTGAAGGTGATAATCCAAGACACGCCAGAGGGTGTGTGAGAACGAGTATTCGTATCACATGACTTAAATATCATGTCTGGTGCACATACACGGAAGTAAAGTCAATTGAGGGGCTAAATTCTTCTCCTGTACGAATCTACAACTTCATCACCATCTTAGCCACAAGGTCGTGCAAATTATTCCAAAATTTCAGTTTTTAATTTATGTCCTCCAAATGTGCTATTCTTTTATCCAGTTTATTTTACTTTAGTCCTTGAGCCTTCCGTAATTATGCACGTCGCCACCAAAGATATTACAAATATTTCATTCATATCATTCCTCACAATTACAAGTGACACGCGCTGGCCTCCTTCTTCCAGTCACCAACCTTCATTTTTTTTATTTTTATTCCGTTAGCCAGTCGGCCGCTCTCTGCACAAAAAAACTCGTTCTCGCCCCTGTCAAGGTCGCGCGCACCCCATCTCGCCGACAAGTAGACACAAGCCGCACCAACACCTGTTCTTTCATTTGTGGCCTGACGGTCACAGTACAGCCCCGGCATTTGCCTGGTGTGACTTTATATTTAGCATCCACCTGTCCAAGAGTAGGTTTTTTTGGTGTCTGTCTGTTTGTCTGCTTGTATGTCTTTCTATAACTTGAAAACGACTGGATATATTTCCACCAAACTTTATATTTCGAATCCACCTGTCCTTGGGTAGGTTTTAGGGTGAATATTGTTTCTAAATCCCTGAACTGACTGGGGCTTCATAAGAAACCGAAACCATGATTTTGTATTCCCTCAAAATATACACAACTAAACTTAATGGAAATCTACCTGCCTTAATGGAAACACATTTTTAAATCATCGGACTTAACGCAAGAGCCGGTGCGTGTAAAGCGAATTTCTTACAACCTGAAAACTACTGAAGATATTTGAACCAAACTTTATATTTAGCATCCACCTGTCCAAGGGTAGGTTTTAAGGTCAATACATGCATTTATTCAACAGGAGGATTAATAAGGGAGATATGAAAGTTCGGTTTATTTCTGAATTTTTTCTCACGTGCATTTATTCAACGGGAGGATTAATGAGGGTGATATCATGAAAGTTCGGTTTCTCAGGCTAAGTCCAACACAAAAGGTGTTGTACGTGGACCAGATTCCTTATCTACATAAATCAAATCGTAACGACCGTGTGTCTGTACATTGACTATTTTGGCGAAATTTCCGTACAGCTTTCCATTTAAGGGGTAATAATGATCATCTGCATATTTTTTAACTGTAGTTTCCTGAAAGTCCTAAATTTTTCCCCCCCACCCTCGCCCAAAACCAAGATTGCCTCACAATCTGCCGCACGAACTGGAAAATTGAAATTAAGCAAAATTATACGT